>NW_023198526.1:0-3935 GCF_002007445.2 Ailuropoda melanoleuca
GGCATGAAGATTATCTGTACATGAGCTGTTGTGGTGATTGCTTTGAAGTTGTTATCAAAGCATCCAGCCTAAGTTGCATGGCTTTGAAAAGAGAGCAGTTTTAATTCTCAGTGATTCCAAGTCAGAGGGGTGAGAGGAAAAACTGGAAATGTTAGTTTGAAGAGTTACAGCCAAATATCTGAGGAAGGTAGAATAATGAGGATCCAGTTCAGCTTACAGGCAGAAAACAAAACCTCAAAGACAGCAGGAGTAGAATATAATACCCACAAGTGTATACTGCGGTTTCTACTGAAACGTAATTTTTCTTTCTACAGTCAACCCATTTCTACCAAAGATAACCACAATAAGACTAATTTGTTTGCAGATTAAGTCTAGTGTCAATAAATTTGGTCTGATTACTTGCATAAGTGCAGCAAGAATAGGGATTGACCGTTTAGGCTCTTTTAATCCTCTTTGCCAGAACTTTTCTTAAGGAATCTCAGATTGAAGTTTTTAAAAACCTCTTGAAGCTAGAAAGTCAAGTCCAGGCCATCAGACTTAACCTGCAATGCCTTTAGATTTGGGTGAATCCTTTCTTCTTGAGATCCCCAAAATATTATGTGTTCCTGTGCCTGCTAGGAAACAAACTTGTTTACTCACCTTGTAAGGACGCTGGGAATCCTGCAAGCAAGGTACCAGGCTGATTTTTACAAGGGACTTCATTGGCTTCATAAAGTCACCCTTAGTTCCTTCAAGCTGTCTGGTCATATCTGAGTTTACACATATCCTTCTCAAATATGACGTTCCAGTCAAAGCCTTGGTAATATAACCAGTGTTTGCAGTTGTGTCCTGGAGACAGAAGGAGAACAGATTCTTCCTGAACTTACGCACATAACCATATTGCCATGAAAATAATAGTAGTCACTATTTCCAAACGTGGAAGGATTAGGTAGAGAGAAAAAGTAATTGTATATATCTGTATAAATCTGGAGAAATGAAACATGAAAGAAGACGCAGGGTTTCAATCAAAAACGTATAAGAATTATACTCCTCCTCTGTTTATTCAGTTCCATATAATTAATAGTTGTTCCCCTTAAATCCAGTTTTCCCTTTTGTTCTGGAAATTCTTACCTAGCCCAGTTTGATGGTCTTTAAGGTTATCAGAAACCTCCCGGTTTCTGACAAGTTTTTGACAAGTCCACTTGTTAAAAGTCCTTTTCTTGAATCTCCTTGAAGGGAACTGCTTTTGCAGGAACACTTTCACAAAGCATCAGAGTGATACAGTAACTAAGTGACAAAAGACTTAAGATGCCCATTGTTAAAGATCTGATGAGAGATCATTGTAGCAGAATTGACAAGTCTGGTTATTTCTGTGGTGTAATATTTTAAGGAAATAGTTACAATTATGACATAACATTATACCTGGGCATATCAAAATTTTAGGAATTTCATACAATTTCTGTGATACTTATGTTAATAACATTTACCTGTATAGTAGAAGCTAAGAAGGCTTATCGTCACTTGTTCGACATGCCTACCAGGTAATTTAACATACCAGATAAACTCAGTACTAACATTTATTTTTTGTAAAGAGAGAGCGCATATTTTTTGAAATGTTCTAGGGGCCCTCTTGAGAATCTCAAACTGAGTTTAAGGCCATAAGAGACTTAATTAATTTAGCATTTGATTTTGGAAATTTGTCAAAAATATCACAAGATTTGGACACTTGACTAAATAGGATCACAGATCATTATGAAGCATTACTTACCTGTTTAACCAAAGTGACAAAGGATTTTAAGGGCAAATACAGAACGTTATGTAGTTGTGAGCAAAGCGGATCAAAGACCTGATAAAACACGGAAATTATTTTGATAAAACACAATCTGCTTTTTGAAGACTGGTTACTTAGAAGGTGACAAAAAGCCTTTCACAGTCTTATCAGGAGCAGGCCAGTCCCAAAAAACTGTCCTTTCAGCAGGTGAAAGAACATTCAATTTTGGTTTCGTATAAGTACACTACTGATTTTAAAGCTTCATTTTATAACTGTTAAATTCATTCAGTTTTAGTCAACCACGCCAGGTAAGATTTTCTCTCTCTCTATTTCTAGCTTTCCATTTAATCTGTCTTTATCTTCCTCTTTCCCATCTGGAAATAACCAGTTTTACTTGGAACAAATTTACTTTGCCTTTTTTTCCCTTAACACAAATGCCTCTTCATACCTCATACCTCTTCTTACCAAAAACACATCTTACTTTCCTTGCATACAGAGTTGTTTCTCTTATTTCAGTAATTTTAGTTACATATATTAATTAGAATTAACCCTGAGAACCCTTGACTAAGAAGTAAGCAGTAGTGAACTGTGTCATACCAGCATTGTTTGGAATGGCAAACTTACGAATACATTTAATAATTTCTAGAGACAAATGCTTACTCATGACCCAAATGCCTTTTAGTTCTTCTGTAAAAGGAAGTAATAGTGTATAAATCTTTGTTCAGCAGTTAAAAGTGTATAAACCTATGTTTGGTGTTTTATCTTATTTAGAAATGGTCTGGATATTCAGTGAATTTAACTTAATTCATCATTTAGCAAAAGTTTAAAGCTTCAGCTTACCTGAAAGATTTCAGAAAATCATTTTTAAGTACACATACCATAAAACATACTTATTGTTAAAAGTTCACCTAAAAACCTTTTATACTTATATCTATTTAATTTAATTGTTCTTAACTACTGTGTTTAGACTGCATCATGAGACACTAGACAAAGTCAGCCATCATCCCAAACTATGTTTCTTGCTGACAAATTTTTCTTAATGTTTTTTTAATCGTATTATGTTAGTCACCGTACAGTACATCCCTGGTTTCTGATGTAAAGTTTGATGATTCATTAGTTGCGTACAACACCCAGTGCACCATGCAATACGTGCCCTCCTTACTACCCATCACCAGCCTATCCCATTCCCCCACCCCCCTCCCTCTGAAGCCCTCAGTTTGTTTCTCAGAGTCCATAGTCTCTCATGCTTCATTCCCCCTTCTGATTACGCCCCTTTCTTTATCCATTTCGTCCCCTACTGATCTTCCTAGTTCTTATGTTCCATAGATGAGAGAAATCATATAATAATTGTCTTTCTCTGCTTGACTTATTTCACTTAGCACTATCTCCTCCAGTGCCATCCATGTTGCAGCAAATGTTGAGAAATCGATCTTTCTGATAGCTGAGTAATATTCCATTGTATATATGGACCACAACGTCTTAATCCAGTCATCTGTTGAAGGATGCTTCATTAGTTGCGTATAACACCCAGTGCACCATGCAATACGTGCCCTCCTTACTACCCATCACCAGTCTATCCCATTCCCCCACCCCCTCCCCTCTGAAGTCTTCAGTTTGTTTCTCATAGTCCATAGTCTCTCATGTTTCATTCCCCCTTCTGATTACCCCCCTTTTCTTTATCCCTTTCTTCCCCTACCGATCATCCTAGTTCTTATGTTCCATAGATGAGAGAAATCATATGATAATTGTCTTTCTCTGCTTGACTTATTTCACTTAGCATTATCTCCTCCAGTGCCGTCCATGTTGCAGCAAATGTTGAGAATTCGTTCTTTCTGATAGCTGAGTAATATTCCATTGTATATATGGACCACAGCTTCTTAATCCAGTCATCTGTTGAAGGGCATCTCGGCTCCTTCCACAATTTAGCTATTGTGGACAATGCTGCTATGAACATTGGGGTGCATATGGCCCTTCTCTTCACTCCGTCTGTATCTTTGGGGTAGATACCCAGTAGTGCAATGGCTGGATCATAGGGTAGCTCAATTTGTAACTTGTTAAGGGATCTCCACACTGTTTTCCAGAGTGGGGGGGGGGAACTATATTATTCTTTTTTTTTAAAGATTTTATTTATTTATTCGACAGAGATAGAAACAGCCAGCGAGAGAGGGAACACAAGCAGGGGAAG
>NW_023198526.1:4027-6048 GCF_002007445.2 Ailuropoda melanoleuca
GGATCACGCCCTGAGCCGAAGGCAGACGCTTAACCGCTGTGCCACCCAGGCGCCCCAACACTATATTATTCTTAAAGGATGTATCCAAGTGGATATGACAATTATAAATATCTATGCCCCCAACAGGGGAGCAGCAAGATACACAAGCCAACTCTTAAAAAGAATAAAGAGACATATAGATAAAAATACGTTAATAGGAGCACCTGGGTGCCACAGCGGTTGAGCGTCTGCCTTCGGCTCAGGGCGTGATCCCGGCGTTATGGGATTGAGCCCCATGTCAGGCTCCTCCGCTATGAGCCTGCTTCTTCCTCTCCCACTCCCCCTGCTGTGTTCCTTCTCTCGCTGGCTGTTTCTGTCTCTGTCAAATGAATAAATAAAATCTTTAAAAAAAAATACATTAATAGTAGGGGACCTCAACACTCCACTATCAGCAATAGACAGATCACCTAAGCAGAAAATCAACAAAGAAACAAGAGCTTTGAATGACATACTAGACCAGATGGACCTCATAGATACATACAGAACACTACAAGCCAGAACAAAAGAATACTCATTCTATTCGAATGCCCATGAAACATTCTCAAAAACAGATCATATGCTGGGTCACAAAACAGGTCTCAATTGATACCAAAAGACTGAAATTATTCCCTGCACATTCTCAGACCACAAAGCTCTGAAATTGGAACTCAATCACAAGGAAAAATTTGGAAGAAACTCAAACACTTGGAAACTAAGAACCATCTACTCAAGAATGATTTGATAAAGCAGGTAATCAAAAATCAATTTAAACAATTTATGGAGACCAACGAGAATGAAAACACAATGGTCCAAAACCTATGGGACACTGCAAAGGCGGTCCTAAGGGGAAAATAAATAGCCATCCAAGCCTCACTAAAAAAAATAGAAAAATCTAAAATGCAGTTTTTATATTCTCACCTCAAGAAGCTAAACAGGAACAGAAGAATAGGCCTAATCCATGCACGAGAAAGCAGGTGATCAAGATTAGAGCAGAGATCAATGAATTAGAAACCAGGAGCACAGTAGAACAGATCAACAGAACTAGAAGATGGTTCTGTGAAAGAATAAATAAGATTGATAAGCCACAGGCCAGACTTATTCAAAATAATAGAGAAAGGACCCAAATTAATAAAATTATGAATGAAAAGGGAAAGGTCAAAACCAACACCAGTGAAATAGGAAGGATCATTAGAAACTTTTATCAGCAACTTTATGCCAATAAATTAAATAATCTGGAAGGAATGGATGCCTTCATGGAAACCTATAAACTACCAAGACTGAAACAGGAAGAAATTAATTTTTTAAACAGACCGATTAATATGAAGAGATTAAAGCAGTGATCAAAAACCTCCCAAAAAACAAGACTCCAGGGCCTGACGTATTCCCCAGGGAATTCTACCAAATATTCAAAGAAGAAATAATACCTATTCTCCTGAAGCTGTTTCAAAAAATAGAAAAGGAAAACTACCAAATTCGTTCTATGAGGCCAGAATTACCGTGATCCCCAAACCAGGCAAAGACCCCATCAAAAAGGAGAATTACAGACCGATATCCCTGATGAATATGGACACCAAAATTCTCAAGATCCTAGCTAATAGGATGTAACAGTACATTAAAAGGATTATCCATCATGACCAAGTGGGATTCATACCTGGGACGCAAGGGTGGTTCAACATTCGCAAATCGATCAGCGTGATACATCATATCAACAAGAAAAAAGTCAAGAACCATATGATCCTATAAATAGATGCAGAAAAAACACTGGACAAAATACAGCATCCTTTCCTGATTAAAACACTTCAGAGTGTAGGGATAGAGGGCACATTCCTCAATTTCATAAAAACCATATGAAAAGCATACAGCAAATATCATTCTCAATGGGGAAANGATCCTAGCTAATAGGATGTAACAGTACATTAAAAGGATTATCCATCATGACCAAGTGGGATTCATACCTGGGACGCAAGGGTGGTTCAACATTCGCAAATCGATCAGCGTGATAC
>NW_023198528.1:0-683 GCF_002007445.2 Ailuropoda melanoleuca
TTTCCCTCCAGCGCACCTACCCCTAGCCAAATGCTAATCTGCTATCTTTCTATAGATTTGTCTCTTCTGCACAGTTCATTAAACTGGATTCATACACTGTCAGTTCTTTTGGAACTGGGTTCTTTTCATTCTACAAGTTTTTATTGGCTGTATGTTGTCATTTTGGGGTGTATATACTAGTAGAATTGCTGGATCGTATAGGAACTCATATGTTGAGGAACTGATGCATTGTTTTCCAAAGTGGTTGTATTGTTTTACAATTCCAACAGCAATGTTTCAGAGTTCCAATCTCCCCACATCCTCACCAACGCTTTGTTTTTTGTATTACAGTCATCCTGTTGAGTGTGAAGTGGTATCTCACTGTGATGCTGACTTGCATTTCCTGAATGACTAATGATACTGAACATTATTNCTGTGATGCTGACTTGCATTTCCTGAATGACTAATGATACTGAACATTATTTCATGTGCATTTATTGCATATTTACATCTCTTCCTTGGAGAAATGTCTATTCAGATTCTTCGCCCATTTTCATTGGATTATTCTTTTTATTTTTCATTTGAAACAGGTTTACATATAGAATCTGGATACCATTCTCTCATCAGTTAGACAATTTGCAAATATTTTCTTCCAGCCTATACCTTGTCTATTCACTTTCTTCATTTTGTGCTTTGATGCACAC
>NW_023198529.1:0-661 GCF_002007445.2 Ailuropoda melanoleuca
TTAATTCCAAATGAAAAGCCAAAGCCCTTTTATTTCTTTCAGAAGAGAGGTCCATCAGAAACTCTGCTTTTGCAAGCAGATTACACTATGGTTCAACAAACAGCTTGGCTGACACCGATGATCAAGTTATACTCAAGATCACATTTTATTTGGTGAGTGATGGAAACAAGTAAACCTTACATTACTACTTTTTAATGATTAAGGAAGTATGGTTCTCTAGTCTTACTTCACCTCAGAAGGATTCAGGGCTGTTTGTCATAGATAGAAGCAAGCTAAACAAAAAGTGTGTGTGAAACCAAACACCAGGCACTATTAAGCGTATGTAGGAAATAGCATGGGTCATAAAGAATCCAACAGCTCCAAGTTGGAACCTCGGCCTTTTCACTTTCCACTGAGAGACTTCGAGAAAGTGACTCAACTGCTCAANATGACTCAACTGCTCAAGTCTTAGTATCTTCGTCCATACAAAAGGGATAAAACTGTAAACATCTTGTGAGATGGTTGTCAAGCTTAAGGAGATAACACAGGTAAAGGAGGTTAGGGGGAGTTATTAAAGGTAACAATGTTGATGAATATAGCACCTGCATTAAAGGAAACCAACCAGATTTGAAAATCTGTTTTCTGAGCTAACACACCAAGAAAGCATGCTGCTGAGAATGAG
>NW_023198530.1:0-298 GCF_002007445.2 Ailuropoda melanoleuca
AATAACTTTTAGGAAAGATGAAGGGGCTATTGGAAAAACGGATGGAAGATATGACAGTTTGTGACATGTCTATGTGTGTATGATGTCAATTCCTGTCTCCTCTTTTGTGATAAGAATCAATTATCCCCAATTTACCCCAATTGGGGCAAATAAATTTACCCTAATTGACAAAGTCCTCAGAAGAAGATTATGACAATTGAGCTCGTTTTGTTGGGTCTATTTTAGGGAAATAAGGGGGAATTCAGAGAAAGTCCCTCCCCCTCCATTTGCTGTTTTTCAGGTGCCTACAGCTCAAAAT
>NW_023198530.1:328-792 GCF_002007445.2 Ailuropoda melanoleuca
CAAAGAAGAATTTTTTGGGTGGCATGTTCTGAAATGCCCGTCTTTACCAGTAAATGCCTCAAAGACAGGTTCGTGACATTTTCCCATTGCATTTAACTCAATTTTCCCTATTCTTGATTAAGTTTTTCCTTCTTGGTATTAAGATGTCTCTGATGATTCTTTTAATATTAAGTATGGCAATACTACGTATCCTTAATAAGTAATCTATTCTCTTTTTTCCCCCTCTTTCTCTTTTCTACTCACTTCTCTTCTCCAGGCCACATGTAAATATAGTCCCACATCTTTATACATTCTAGCTTGTAATCTAATCGGCATTCCTGAATTCCAAATTACTTATGTTGTGATAACTCTCAAATTTATTTTACTAATTCTTACACATTTCCCGAGCCCTGTTCCATGATTATTATTATTATTTAGTTTTGTCGAGTATGTGAAATACAGAGCAGGTTAGAGAGTTTCCTAAA
>NW_023198531.1:0-1032 GCF_002007445.2 Ailuropoda melanoleuca
AATAAGCACTCATCTATTAGTTTTCTTTAGAAAACAATCTGTAAATAAGCATCAGACAATTTATGAATATACATACCCTCTGTTTTTGATACATTTAAGATTTTATATGGAAATAATCAGAAAGACATCAGAAAACGTGTGAATAAAACATTAATAAAAAATTGTTATACAATTTATATCTAAAAAGACCCCAAATACTCAACATTTGGGAAACTCATTTTTCATGGTCATTTTGATGGGGTTTTGGAATATAGGTGAGGTTCAATGGGGTGAGGTCTGGAGCTGACGACCAAGAAAGAATTCTTGAGACATCTTTGGTGCAAAATGGTGATTTTATTAAAGCATAAGGACAGAAGCCATGGGCAGAAAGAGCTGAGGCACAGGGGTCTTGAGGGGTGCTGATTATATACTATGGGGAAGGGGGAAGGTAAGGGTTAGAACTTTCATCTGCTAAAGAGGACCTACAAGATAATGGAGGCCTTGACATTGTCAAGTTAAGGTTGTTTTCCCCTCTAGCAAGGCCATAACATGAAGATAGTTGGGAAATTCCTGGAAGAATGTCACACGTGTCCCACCCAGGAGTGGGGGTAGGGACAGGTTGCAGGGTGTCAGCTTATGTTTTGTCTTCAACCAGCCTTCTATTCCCTCATCACAGGCTTTCATTTCCCCTTTCTTTCTGCCCCCAGTGGGGGCTACTGAGAGTCCCCACACCCAGACCGCAGTAAGTGATCAAGCTGAGATCCACGCCTAAGAAGGTGTCATTTCCCANGCACCTAAGAAGGTGTCATTTCCCAAGACACAGAATTGACAATGGCCCAGGTGACCAACAGGGAATAATTAAACTAAAACAAAACAAAAAGTAGAAACCCTGGCTTTGATACCCTAGAAAGACACTTAAAATGGCAAGTAATTTGGGGCACATGGGTGTTTTAGTCAGTTAAGTGTCCGACTCTAGATCTCGACTCAGGTCTTGATCTCACGGTGCTGAGTTGGAGCCCCATGTTGGGCTCCATGGTGGGTGTGGAGCCTACT
>NW_023198532.1:0-540 GCF_002007445.2 Ailuropoda melanoleuca
AATAAGGTTTCCTGCCACTTTTGCCAAAGTCATTGTGCGAGGCAGAGTAATGACTTTCTAAAGATGTCCACGGCCTAATCCTTGGGCGTTGTGAATAGGTTACTTTACATGGCACAAGGGAATTTGTAGTGTGTTGAAGGGGCGGACAATTCTGGATTCTTTGAGGGGGCCCAATCTCATTGTATGAGTCCTTAAAGTGGAAAAGTGAAGCAGGTGGGTGAGGTAAGAGTGAGGACTTGACTCCATCTTGCTGGCTGTGAAGATGGGGAAAGGGAACCAGGAGTTAAGAAATATACTGGCCTCTAGAAACCGTAAGTAGCCCTTAGCTACAACCAACAAGAAAACAGAGATCTGTGTCCTATAATCACAAGNCCACAAGGAACTGAAATTTACCAGCAACTGGAATGAGCAAGGAAATTGATCCTCCCCTACAACTTCCGGAAAGGAACACCGCCTTGCCAATACCTTCGTTTTAACCCGGTGAGTCTGTACGTATGACCTACGGAACCGTAGGATAATACATTTGTGTTGTTTACACTG
>NW_023198533.1:0-149 GCF_002007445.2 Ailuropoda melanoleuca
AATTTGGTTACATCCATATCCATTATTTCTGTGGCAGAGGCCACAGACTCACTGTGGTGTCTTTGCTGGGGGGGACTTCTCCTTCTTGTCATTCTGATGAGGAGAGGTTGCGGGGTTGTCCAGAGCCCAATTTATTGACTGGGACCCAG
>NW_023198533.1:222-1120 GCF_002007445.2 Ailuropoda melanoleuca
TTTATTTATTTACGTGGCAGAGAGCCAACCAGCGAGAGAGGGAACACAAGCAGGGGAGTGGGAGAGGAAGAAGCAGGCTCCCAGCGGAGGAGCCTGATGAGGGACTCCTTTCCGGAACGCCGGGATCACGCCCTAAGCCGAAGACAGGCGCTCAATGACTGCGCCACCCAGGCGCCCCGGGTGGTGGGCTTCTTGATTTTCAGCCTGCCTTCTGGGGGAGGGGCCTGCCATGCCGATACTCAGGCAACCCTGTTTGGGTAGAGTCTCGGTGTCCCCTGCGAGGGGGGATGGGGATGGGCACCCTGTGAGCCGGTATTTCCAGGCTTTTGTTCTCTGGCGGCTTTCCCTGGTGGTCTGCTGTCCCTCTTCTGAGAGAGCAGCAGCGGCCGAATCTCAGCCTCTGTCACAGAACAGAGGGATTGCGGACCGTTCTCCACTGATGTTCTGGCCCCTTTAACTCTGTTACTGTTGGTGCTGCTCAACCCTGCAGTGTCCCCAGATGGGCGCCCCACACCCGGCGTCCCAGCCCTCACTTCCAGGGCCTACGCATCTCTGTCCTTTGTGTTTCTAACACCGCCAGCCGCCNTTCTAACACCGCCAGCCGCCAGCCGCCCCGCGCGTGTTCCCGGAGCTCCCAGTCTCAGTCTGGATCCAGTGAGCGCACCAGAGTTCCGGAGTTCCGTGAGATGCCTGTTGGCGCGCGCTCCCGGCTCACAGTCTCAGTCTGCTGTCTCGCGGGTGCCGGTCCGCGAGTCCGCCTGCTCTCCCGTGCAGGTGGCTACCGCTTCCCAGTGCCCGAATGCGGCGGCTCCCTCCCCCTTCCGTTTATCTTCCGATATCTTTGCGCGGTTTCACGGCTCCCCGCTTCGTACCTCAATACTCAGCACTGGAGATGTTC
>NW_023198534.1:0-978 GCF_002007445.2 Ailuropoda melanoleuca
TGTCTCCTCTGCCTGGGGTGCTTCCCCCCAGATGCCCACACAACTTGTTCCTCCTGTCCTCCAGTCTCTGCATGAGTGTCCCCACAGCACTGAGACCTTCCCTGAGCACCATATGTAAATGCAGCCCTTTTGTTGCTGCCTCGCCCCTTACCCAGCTTTGCTATTTTCCATAGCAGATACGGCTATGAGACATAGTGTAGATTTACTTGCTATTTTTTGTTGACTTCCAGTCTCCTTCAACTTACATGTAGGCTGCATAAGGGCAGAGTTTGTCTTCAAAATTTAAAGAATTAGAATATCTTTAAGGCAGTTTTCTCTAGTCATATAAGGAAGTACTGTGCAGTTCCTGACATTAAGATTTTGAAGACTATTTAATGACATTGAGAAATATTTATCTAGTATCACACCTGTGCAGAATCAGCCACAGATGACAGGGAAGACTAAATGAGATAGTGTGACCAAAGCAGGATCCACACGTGCAGGGAACAGCCCGAAGCCTGTGCCCACGTCTGTCTGAGTTCACAGCCNCTGCAGCTCCTGACATTAAGGTTTTGAAGACTATTTAATGACATTGAGAAATATTTATCTAGTATCACACCTGTGCAGAATCAGCCACAGACGACAGGGAAGACTAAATGAGATAGTGTGACCAAAGCAGGATCCACACGTGCAGGGAACAGCCCGAAGCCTGTGCCCACGTCTGTCTGAGTTCACAGCCTTCTGCCCTAAGTCACAAGTAATGCTTTTTGACTTTCTCTTTCAGTATGAATACTTCAATGCTGTGCTGATAAATGAAAGGGACAAAGATGGGAATTTTTTGGAGCTGGGGAAGGAATTCATCTTAGCCCCGAATGACCATTTTAATAATTTGCCTGTGAACATCAGTCTGAGTGACGTCCAAGTGCCCACGAACATGTACAACAAAGGTAAGACTCACTGCTGCGGCTCCTTGTAGAGCGCGGAGAGCAGGGATGTGGG
>NW_023198535.1:0-215 GCF_002007445.2 Ailuropoda melanoleuca
GTTTTTTGGTGGAGTCTTTTGGGTTTTCTATATATAGTATCATGTCATCTGCAAATAGTAAAAGTGTCACTTCTTCCTTACCAATTTGAAGGCCTTTTTCCTTCCTTCTTTCCTTCTTTCCTTCTTTCCTTCCTTCCTTCCCTCCTTCCTTCCTTCCTTCCTTCCCTTCTTTCTCTCCCCTCTTCCTTCCTTCCTCTCTTCCTCCCTTTCTTCCT
>NW_023198535.1:342-654 GCF_002007445.2 Ailuropoda melanoleuca
TTTCTTGTGTGATTGCTGCGGCTAGGACTTCCAGTACTATTTTTAATAAAAGTGGTGAGAGTGGAATATCCTTGTCTTGTTGCTGAACTTAAGGGAAAAGCTCTCAGTTTTTCACACTCAGGATGATGTTAGTTGTGAGTTTTTCATATATGCCTTCACTATGTTGAGGTGTATTCCTTCTAAACCTACTGTATTGAGGGTTTTTTATCATGAATGGATGTTGTACTTTGTCAAATGTTTCTTCTGCATCTATTGAAATGATCATATGGTTCTTATTTTTTCTCTTATTAATGTGATATAACACATTGATTG
>NW_023198536.1:0-1116 GCF_002007445.2 Ailuropoda melanoleuca
CATTTTTCTAATGAACAACACATGTTTAACAACAGACTTTCAGAAAAGTTCATAAAGTATAAAGGTGTATTATAGTGCAGTATTATTTAAAGTTAACCTCCATTTAGTTCTACCCAGATTAAGAAACAGAAAACTCCTAGCATCCCTAGAGGACTCTTGGAAGCAATTTTTAATACCAACCCCCATTTTCTCCCATAAGAGTGAGATAATAATTTTTTCATGGTTTTCATTTCCTCATTTTCTTTATACTTTCACTACTTAGTTTTGCATAAAAAAACATAAAAAACAATAAAAGCAACCAATAAAATTATTTCATGGTTATCATAGCCTCTTTTTTTTTTTTACACTTTACCACTAAGTTTTGCATCTCTTCTTAACAATGGCTTGCTTTTCTATGTACTTTTACAAAGTTGTATCAATTATACAATATGTAATTATACAATATATACTTTTTTGTGTCTGGATTCTTTTGCTGAACATCATATTTTAAAATTTCTCTGTGCTGTTGTACGGCTATTGTCACTTTGGTTTTTTTTAATCTGTGAAGCATTCCATAGTATAAATATATAGTTATATACATTTATCTGTTATAATCCATTATATTGTTGACAGACATATACTTTTTACATTTCTATCTCATACAGACAGTGATGATTTGAACATTCTTGCACATCAGTGCTGAAAACTTTCCCCAGCTTGAATAAAGCTGGCCTGCAAGTTTGTGGGAAACATACACAAACACACACATACACACACAGACACACAGGGATTTATTTTAAGGAATTAGCTCCTACAATCATGAAACTGGCAAGCCCAAGATCTGCAGTTAGGGAGACAGGCTCTAGACCCAAAGATCTGATAATGCAGCTTGTATCCAAAGATAGTCTAGGGGCACCTGGGTAGCTCAGTTGGTTGAGCAGCTGCCTTTGGCTCAGGTCATGATCCCAGGGTTGCCTTTGGCTCAGGTCATGATCCCCAGGGTTCTGGGATCAAGTCCTGCAAGAGGTTCCTTGCTCAGCAGGAAGCCTGCTTCTCCCTCTGCCACTCCCCCTGCTTGTGCACTCTCTTTCTCTGACAAATAAATCAATAAAATCTTAAAATATATATATATATATA
>NW_023198537.1:0-3072 GCF_002007445.2 Ailuropoda melanoleuca
TTGCTACTTATTTATTATTTAAGAATAAATGTTGTGTGGTGTGTTTGCTCCTCAGGGTCCCCCTTCGGTTATGTGTGTGTACAACTCCACTGTCACTGATCCCCTAATGAAGCCCCTCCCCCTCCAGCCCTTTTGGCCCCTTTTAATCTCAGGACATCTTCAGACTGTAGCACATATCATGTTTAGCTTTGTAAACTCCTATTGGGTGGCAGCCAGATCTAATTCTCCTTTTACTATTTAATTAAATTAAATTAATTAATTATTTTCTTAATTTTTAGAGTGAGAGTGCACAGGTGTGAGAGAGTGCTGGCACTTGAGAACAGGGGTGGGGAGGGGCAGAAGGAGAGGGAGAGAGACTCCCATGATGTCACGACCCTGAGATCATGACCTGAGTGAAAATCAAGAGTTGCATGCTTAAGGGACTGAGCCACCCAAGTGCCCCTAATTCACCTTTTAGAGTTCAAGTTCAGAGAGAGTTTAGATTCACAAGGCAGAAATGTGAAGCTTCATGAAGAAGACAGAGTAGGGAAGGAAAGTGGGGATCCCCCATTTGAGAGGGCATCTCTGGAAATTGGTGCAGTCAGGCTGGGCCTGCTTTTCCTATCTCTCCAGATGAGAAAACACAGGCTCCTTTCCTTTGGTCTATCTTTCTCATCCTAGCTAGTTCCATACTATTGTGAGAAGTAAATGTTACCTATTCTTACTGTAGAAACAGAGAACCACGAACACTACCTTCTTTTATTCATTCTGACTCATAGAGATCATTGCTGAATCCTGAGACTAAAGGGTGAAATAGCAGGTGTTGGTGAAGAACTCTAGAAATTATGTTCTATCTTTCCTGTCTAGAGGCAGCACACCAGGCTCTGAGCCAAGTGGGCATGCTTGTTCTGGACCATTTTCTGCCTCACAGCTGGTTGTAAGATTCTTGCTTCCATCTGTCTTCCATCTCCAGGGTTGAGTTTGGGGGAGGGAGATGGTAACCTGTGCAACTTACATATATCACACTCATAGAATAAAATATTATGCAGTGGTAAAAATGGTAACCGGACATATTTACTTATGTAGTAAGGTATTGATGAAATGTTGGTGAGTAAAAAAAAAAACACCTTAAATAAATGGAAAGAAAGATGTAAGTAGAAATAAACAAATATGTAAAGCAGAATGAAAATGAAATAAACAACTTGCTTTATATAAGAAATATACAAATAGTNGTGACTATTATTGGCATTCCTATTAATAACAAAACTCAAATGAGAATACTTACCACCATTATTTAACAACATGGGATTGAGTAAGTACAGAATGGAATAGTAACCTAGTGGATGCTCTGTGTAAGCAACATTTAGGAAGAGTTCCAGAAACAAAGTAGGACATACTTTTGGTCTTCTTTCATATTTTCTAAGTTTCATAAAATTGGTATGTAAAAATAAAATAAATTTGTTAATATTATTAAAATAGTAATACTTCATTTTCAATTTAGAGTTAAATTCACACTGGACAAAAACTCTTGAAAATACAGTGTGAAAACCTTTTATGATGAAGAGTCTGTACTCTGCCCATGTCTCCTGTCTGGTTCTCAAAAGTGCCAATTTTGAGAAACAAGCAGGCATTTTACATGTAGTCTTGTCAAGCCCATGCTGAAATCATGCAGCTGGTCAAAGTGAAATCTGACCACAGCCTGACAAAAGGACTGAACCTTTTCCAGCTTTCAAAATTTTTTCCTGGCTGAAATGTGGCAATAAAAGCTCAAAAGGAGATTTTTAAAAATTACAGTTTTAGCAAGGTTGATTTGGAAATATTCCTACTACGTCACACTCCCAGAGTCACACTCCTAGCTGGCCTTCAGCAATAGGGGGCAGCACATCAGTGCATGAGAAATGTTTATGAACTCAGGAGATACTTTCAGAAATGATATTTGAGCAAGATAAGATAATCACTATTGCTTCCTTTGGTTTATCAGTATAAATATAATAAACTATCCACACGCAATATATATATTTCTGAACCATTTAAGAGGAAGTTGCACACATCAGCTGCCCTTTTATCTCTTTTTCCCAGCCTTATTGAGATATAATTGACATAGACCATTGGGCGAGTCAACCATTGTGAGTTGCCACATCCTTCACCTCACTGCATTACCATTTGTTGTTGTTACGGTGAGAACATTAAAATGCTACTCTCATAGTTCCTGTCAAGTATGCAAGGTGGTATTGACACCTATGGTTGCCATGCTGTACCTTAATCCCCCAGAACTTATCTTATAACTGAAAGTTTGTACCTTTTGACCAATATCTACCCATTTCCTCCACTCCTCTGCCCTGGCAATCACCATTCTACTCTGTTTCTGTGGGTTTCATGTTTTCAGATTCCACATGTGAGATTGAACAGTATTTGTTTTTCTCTGTGTTGGTTTGCAAGCTCCTTGGGAGCTTCCTAGGTGAAATCTAAAATCTGTATCAGACTGTATGTGGAGGGTAGGGAAAGATGGAAGAAAGAGGCAGGCACTCCAGGTTGGTAGGTGGCAGTTCTAATACGCCAAAGGAACTTACACATGAAGCTTATCTCGGGTGGCAGCAAGATAGGTAGATTTCTGCACCTGCCTGCCAGATCTTAAAAGTTTTTACAGAGGTCTTAAGAGGGTTCAGTCACATATACTGTCCAGATGGTTTCAGGACCACATTCACTTTCTCAAGTTTGTGTCCTTAGGGAAGCCTATGGAAGTGGGAAGGGCAAGTGGAATGCACATTCTAAGAACAGAGGAGGGGGTGAGGATCCCCTGATTCTCAAGGTCCAGCTAATGGGCAAACTGGTCGTATCTTCTGGATGACCTCCCCCAACTGACTTATTTCACGTACCATAAAACTCTCAAGGTCCATCCATATTGTTGCAAATGGCAGGATTTCCTTCTTTTGTGGCTGAATAATACATTTATAAATTATATATATAATATATATTTATTTCAGTTATATATATACATATCTCAATTATATGTATATATCTCACTTTCTTTATCCATTCATCTGTCAGTAAACACTTAGGGGTTTTCCATGTCTTGGCTCTTGTAAATAATAC
>NW_023198537.1:10746-10912 GCF_002007445.2 Ailuropoda melanoleuca
GGGAAGAATCCTTTCCATCTGGGAGAATAAATCACTTCCCATCTACTCAGGCATTTAGAAACTCTTGCAGGTGGTGTCCTAGGAATTCAAATTTTATGTACTTTGAAGTCTGAGAGACTTGGACTTTCTGCTCTGCATTTGCATATTGCTGAGCTCATGCTGGGCA
>NW_023198537.1:11032-11221 GCF_002007445.2 Ailuropoda melanoleuca
TGGTGAGAATTCACACCATGGAAATGGAGAGCCAGTCATCAAACATTTAGTACCACCACACTGGTGCAATCAGCCAGCACATGCCCTCATACCTGCCCAGCACACCTTTTACTTCCCTCCCTGGGGCTTAATGAGCAGACTGAGTTGGGACACTAGGAGACCATGCTTGGAGCCCGCCACATGCCACCT
>NW_023198538.1:0-708 GCF_002007445.2 Ailuropoda melanoleuca
GTATATATTATATATACATTATAAATGTTGTCATGGAAAGGTTGTTTAGAGTAATGTTGAAATCCTGATAGACTTTGAACACAACATTTTTTATTTGCTGAGAAGAAAAGCTAAATTAAGAAGCTAGAGTAATATCATGTTTTATGTTTTTACCTGTAAAATTTGCTTGTAATTTGTTCTCATATTGACCAGTGAGTGAAACAGCTACTAAATTATACTGAATTTCTACTCTCCTAACCAAAAGTTTCTGTTTGTTTTACATGCATTTAAAGGTTTCAATCATTAAAATTTCAAGATGTTTTTCGGTGTTGGATATGCATACTTATGAAGCTAAATTAATGCCAAAATTTCCTTTTTCTAATTGAGCAGATCTTGAGGGATGCACATTTGCCACATATTAAATCTATGTATAAGAAAGTCAGAATTCTGGCATTCCCCTCTTACCACAAATGACTTTTTGATAAACAAATACTGCCTTGAAAGAATTCTGTATTTTGAGNAAAATAATTCTGTATTTTGAGAGATAACTAACTATATTAATTGGTCAGAAACAAATACATTTTCTTTGTATATTTCTGTATGCTGTGCAAGAAGATCCTTTACACGCGGCAGGTTTGATAGCATTTTAAAATACCAGCCTTAACAAATGTAGTTAGCTAGGCATATTTGCCCTGTTTCAAAAATAAAAATAAGAGTTAAAAGAAGACT
>NW_023198539.1:0-1882 GCF_002007445.2 Ailuropoda melanoleuca
AAAGTAAAGGCCAGTGAAATTAAGAAATCTGATCAATACCACATGATCCGGCAATGCCATTTCTGGGTATATAGCCAAGCAAATAGAAATTAGGATCTTGTAGCAATATCTGCACTCCCAGGTTCAGTGCAGCATTACTGACGAGAGTCAAGATACGGAAACACCCTGTATCCATCTGTGGATGAACAGATAGAGAAGATGTGGTATAGAGATCCAAAAGAATCTTATTCAGTCATGAGCAAGAAGGGAATCCTGTCATTTGCGACAACTTGGATGAAATTTGAGGGCATCATGCTAAGTAAAATAAGTCAGACGGAGAAAGACAAATACTGTATGATATCACTTATATGTGGTATTTACAAAAGTTAAACTTAGACAAACAGAGAGTAGAATGGTAATTACCAAGGGCTGGGGGGTGGAGGAAATGGGGAGATAGTAGACAAAGGATACAAACTTCCAGCTATAAGGTTAGTAAGTTTGAGAGTCCCATGTACGGCATGGTGAGGGTAGCTAATAATACTGTATCATATAACTGAATGCTGCTAGGAGAGTAAATGTTAAACATTCTCACTACAAAAAAAGAATGGTAAGTACATGACAAGACGTGGGTGGTAGCTAATGCTATTTTGCAACATATAAATGTATCAAATCAACACTTTGTACACTGTAAACTTATACAATGTTATATGTCCCTTACATCTCAATAAAACTGGAAAAATGTTTAAAAAAGAAACTTGTTGAAGGTCGTACAACTAAGAACTATAATACTGGTTTTGAACTTACACACTTTGCAGAAAATCTAGGCTTGCCCTATTATAGCATGAAACCTTCTGAAGACAAAATATTGAACTACCCTTCATTGTAATATGGGGATCAAATCGCGTGATCTAAATACAGAGTAGTGTCAATGGCACCTTTTATTCCATCAAAAAAATGTTTTGAAACAAGAATGAAAACAAATTCTGCAACGTCTCTTAACTTGGGAGCTCTTAACTTTGGTACAAGCTTAATCTGTTTTCCTAAAGTCCAAGAACATGTATTCAATATGGCCTACCCACCTTACTGTATGTGGCTCATGGCTAGCTCAAAAAAAAAACCAAAAAACAAAAAACCACACACACACACACACACACACACACACGTATGTGTATATATATATCAGTATTACCCAAGTGCATGGGACAAGCAGCAGAATGTAGTAACTGAATGTTTCGCATAAAACAGAAGAAAGCACAAAGGAGTTACAGCTCCCTTGTTTTATACAGGCAGTGCCACCATAAAAAGTCTGGGCTACACGGAGAGCTGAAGATGCTAAATCAGTATGTGTCAAGGACCCGTGCCCAGCATGGGGGTTCAGAATATGCGGAAATGGAAGCCCTTTGGATGGTCTAGGATGCCATGCAGAGAATGAAAATCACTCTTACATTTGATTTGTGTGCGTTGTTCTGGCTGTGCAGAAAAGAGACATCCTTCCATTTCCCTTTGGGACAAATGTCAATGAACACCATATGATAGGTGAGGTGGGGATTTATCCTTTGCCTGTTCTGAGAAAACAGCTCGAGCCTGTGTCATCTGCATGGGTGTGCATGTTGGTGCCCCAGGAACACGTAAGCATCGTGAGAGCCCGAACTGCCTTCCACTTCTTTGAAGAAGCATCAGGTGGGCAGACAGATGCCTGTCAATAAGGATCAGTTGAAGGAGCTGTCCTTGCAATGGCCGTTCACTTCCATGTCACTNCTACACGGAGAGCTGAAGATGCTAAATCAGTATGTGTCAAGGACCCGTGCCCAGCATGGGGGTTCAGAATATGCGGAAATGGAAGCCCTTTGGATGGTCTAGGATGCCATGCAGAGAATGAAAATCACTCTTACATTTGATTTGT
>NW_023198540.1:0-420 GCF_002007445.2 Ailuropoda melanoleuca
GGCTCGATCCCATAACGCCGGGATCACGCCCTGAGCCGAAGGCAGACACCCAACTGCTGTGCCACGCAGGCGCCCCTCGTCTAGTTTTCATGCACTTTTTACATTGTTGAAATCATGCTATTTAGAGTTTTATATTCTAGAATGTTTGCTTGCTTAACATATCATGAGACTTTACCGTGTCATTACAAATTCTTTGTACACATGAGATAAATCCATCATCTGATGGTAACGCAGTCCTAACCACGCCCCTAACCTGGGCACTTAGGTCACTTGCAACTTTCCGTTTTTTAAGGTGATGCTGTAATAATACTTATGCATACGTATTTCTATATATTTCTCTTTTTTTTAAGGTTTTATTTGTTTATTTGACAGAGAGAGAGACAGCCAGCGAGAGAGGGAACACAAGCAGGGGGAGTGGGA
>NW_023198540.1:488-758 GCF_002007445.2 Ailuropoda melanoleuca
GGATCGCGCCCTGAACCGAAGGCAGACGCTTAACGACTGAGCCACCCAGGCACCCCCGTATTTCTAAATATTTCTGATCTTTTCTTGGAAAAAAATCCTGGAAGTGAATGAGTCAAAAGCCATTCATATTTTTAAGGTTTTGATACATTTTATTAGGTAAAAATTGCTAGGTAGGCAGTGCCAACTGACAGACCTACCAATGGGCTTCATAGTAACCTTTTAAGTATTCTTCCAAAAATAGTATCTCATTTTTATCATTAATTCAGGTTT
>NW_023198541.1:0-713 GCF_002007445.2 Ailuropoda melanoleuca
AAGATCTCCAGAAGAAGAAGGTCTTTGTTTTTCCGGAACGTTCTAACACTGGAGCTGTGGTCCTGAAGGTCTCTCTTCACCAGCCCATGACCGACTTCACTATCTCCATTAATTACTACACCTTCCATTCCAATTCTCATGGCCAGGCCCTCTTCTCTTACGCCACCCACTCCAGTGACAACGATTTCCTCATTTACAAAGCAAGTTCCAACCAGTATTCCATTTATGTAGGCGGTTCAGTAGTAACTTTCAAGGTTCCTGAGAAGAAGAAACGAAGTTGGGAGCACATTGCTGTGTCCTGGAGCTCTAAGAATGGGGTGCTAATCCTCTGGGTGGATGGAGAACCTCTCCCCAGAAAAATCGTGAGAAAAGGTTACAGCATAAGCCACAACGCCTCTATCGTTCTGGGGCAGGACCAGGATTCCTTCGGAGGGGGGTTTGACAGCAGACAATCCTTTGTGGGGGAACTTTCAGATGTNGGCGGGATCCTTTGGCCAAAAAGATCGCCAGAAGAAGAAGGACTTTGTTTTTCCAGAACGTTCTAACACTGGAGTTGTGGTCCTGAAGGTCCCTCTTGAGCAGCCTTTGAGTGCCCTCACTGTCTCCCTGAGATACTATACCCTCCATTCCAATTCTCATGGCCAGGCCCTCTTCTCTTATGCCACCCGGTCCAGTGACAACGATTTCCTCATTTACAAAGCAAGTTCCAACCA
>NW_023198542.1:0-2472 GCF_002007445.2 Ailuropoda melanoleuca
CAAATTCATGAAAATAGTTTCAAATAAAGCCATCTTTTCCTGATCTACATAATTTATCTATTCTCTCACCATTCTGTATATATTAGTTTCCTGTAGCTGCTGTAACAAATGATCACAGATTTGGTGTCTTCAAATAACAGAAATTCATTCATTCATAGTGCTAAAGGCCAGGCATCCACAAGTCATTATCATTGGAGTGGAACCAAGGTGTCATCAGAGACCTGTTCTCTCCAAAGTGTCTAGGGGAGAATCCAACCTTACCTCTTCCAAATTCTCAAGTTTTCTTTTGATTTGGACCACATTGCTCCATTCTTCAAGGACAGTATATTCAAATCTCTCTCTGATCCTTCTTCATATCAACTTCTCTGTGTGAATTACGTATAGCTCTGTCTCATAAGGAGACGTGATTGCATTTAGGGCCCAACCAGAAAATCCAGGATAATCTCCTCATCGCAAAATCTTTAATTTAATTACATCTGGGAAGTCTTTTTTTTTTCTTTCCCCAATACAAGGGAATATCCACAGGTTTTAGGCATGAGGACATGTATATATATCTTTTGGGAAGTCATTTCCTTCAGCTTACCAGACTGTACAGTATGTCAATATATATCTATCTTTTTTTTTTTTTTGCTCCATATAGGTAGTTTGTTTGTTTTTGTTCATTTAAAAATATTTCCTATAATTTAGTATCTTAAACAAATGGGAGGAAGAAAATTTTTGAGAGGTGGGTGGATTTCCAAAGAATGTAGTTTCATTTATATGAGAAAATTAGGGACTGTGGGGGCACCTGGGTGGCTCAGTCATTAAGCATCTACCTTCTGCTGGGGTCATGATCCCAGGGTCCTGGGATTGAGCCCCGCGTCAGGCTCCATGCTCAGTGGAAAGCCTGCTTCTCCCTGTCCCACTCCCCCTGCTGGTGTTCCTTCTCTCGCTGTGTCTCTCTCTGTCCAATAAATAAATAAAATCTTTAAAAAAAAATTAGAGACTATGAATGACAATTCATATTAATAAATTTGACACTCTCTTAAGAAACAAATTCTTTTCATTTGAATTTGATGAAGTGTTTTGTTTTTTCCTGGCATTTGTGCCCCTTGATGTTCCCAGATGTCACCATTTCCTACTATATCTCATCTCTGCTCTTCTTTCTTGAGAGTGGATTCCACTACTACTGCTAACTCACCTTGGAGTGGGGATTAAAACATAGCCACTGGTGAGAAGCCCACTTATTTTCCCTGCTCCTCTCCCACTTATAGTTCCCACTCCTCCTTGGAGTGACTCACTACTAGTTCTGAGCCCACCCATCTGCAAAAGTTTGCTTCTATGCATAATCTGGGCTGCGATTTCAATTTATTCTTTTAAGTAGATATTATCTACTTTTTATTTTTCAATGGGTCCAAAAGTTATCTTTGTTATAAATCAAGATTGCATTTATCTTTTAACATGTATTTTTTCCTGATTTGCTATAGGAAAGATAGTATTTTCAGCCCACCATCTTTCTCAAAAATATATCATAATCTTACCAAGTACCAAGCATATTGTCACATTACAGGACTTCATTCCTAATGGGATTATTCCATTCATGACTTCACATGGTCATTAACATGACAGAAAAGAAAGAAAACTAAAATATTTGGTGGTATTATAGAAGAGTTCACACTGGAGGAAACATTTGGGATGGATCTTGTAAAATGAAGAGGCAGAAAATGTGAGAAAAGGTTTTACAGGAATAGCTAAGAGCATGTGTCAAGACAAAACTGCGTGAAATGGCTGTGTATTCTGTAAAAGGTGAGATGCTTAATGTCTTTGGAACACAGAGTGAGGTAAAGTGGCAGAAGTTGAAGCTGAGGAAAAGAAATGTGGTGACTTTTTAAAAATTAACTTTTTTTCTATAATTCAGTAAACAAATACCTATCAAATGCATATCATGATCCAGACAGCTCTTTCATGCTGCCTGCTGCCCTCACAAGTTTATATTGATATGTCAAGACATTTGGAATTTATTACAAGGAAAGAAGAAAACTAAAATATATTTTTAATTACAGAGATAAAATTCAAATTTGGTTTTTAGCAAGCTGGATTTAATGGCAGACTGAAAAATGGTTTAAAATAAAGAGAAGCCAGTGGCATAAGTAGAAGAGGCAGATACAATCTGACCAGAGATGGTAGGGTCAGAACTAAGACTCTGTCAGTGGAGATACAAAGTAAAGATTATTCCCTAGAGGTGTTGGTGAAAAAGAATTTCATTTCAGTTGTCTGCTAAAACTTCCTTGTAGGTAGAGGTCAGTGTGGCTTAAGGATTGGACAAATCTGAATTGTCCAGTTTGGTTATGTGGATGCAATGGAACTCCATTTACCTAGAATGTATAAGAAATGGGTGTTGGGGATTAAGGAGGACACTTGTGATGAGCACTGAGTGGTGTATGTAAGTGATGAATCACTAAATTCTACACCTGAAACTAATATTACACTGTA
>NW_023198543.1:0-343 GCF_002007445.2 Ailuropoda melanoleuca
AGTCTGACTTATTCTTGATAGGTTCCAGTAGGTTCCAGTTGTTGAGGGTGTGCCAAGTGTGTTCCAGATGGCGTGATCTCAGTTAGCACCTAGTTTCAGGCTGACTGGAAGCCAGGTCCTCAGGCAGCAGCTTTTAACACATGTAAGTATGCAGTCCTGTGGAACTAGAGATCTGGAGGTATCCCCTGGATGACAGTTGAAAGAATCAGGGCTTCAGAAAAGTATATAAGCTCTTTCCCGGGAGGTACCAGCAAGCTCTGGCAAGGCCACAGGACACTGTAAAAATGATATCTTTCTGCCTACATTCCCTGAGAGTGCCTTTGTAACCTCTATAAATTTTTTT
>NW_023198543.1:449-614 GCF_002007445.2 Ailuropoda melanoleuca
CCAACAGAGGAGCCCAATGTGGGGCTCGATCCCGGAACGCCGGGATCACACCCTGAGCCGAAGGCAGACGCTTAATGACTGTGCTACCCAGGCGCCCCGCCTTTGTAACCTCTAAATATGTGGCCAACCTGAAGCCTATCCACAAGTAAATGGGCCTTTTTCACA
>NW_023198544.1:0-1217 GCF_002007445.2 Ailuropoda melanoleuca
GAGGTCACTGATGAGATATGATGAAAACATGAGGAATGTTCATACTGTGCAAAGTTTTTTTAAGCCAGATATAGTGATTGGGTATTTATGTAAAAGCAATAGGGACACACTGAATGGCTTTAAGGAGGGTAGTGAAATGATCAAACAGCTGTTATAGAAAGATAACTCTGGCTACAATGTAGAGAATAAGTTAAAGAAATATAAAACTGGAGGCAAGAATATTAATTACAAAGATTTATATTAAGCAATTAAAGAAATAATGATGGATTTTAGAAGCTATGTGGAATTCATATGGATGAATTTGACAGAAATTTAGAAGCCAGGTTTTCAGACTTGGTTATAAACTATAAATGAGTAGAAAAAGAAAAAGGTAAGTTATACGCAACTAATGAATCATCGAACTTTACATCAGAAACCGGGGATGTACAGTATGGTGACTAACATAATATAATAAAAAATGATAAAAAAAAAAGGTAAGAGTAATTGCTATTTCTGAGGTTTGTAGTCATTATATCAGAAGCAACAAATGAGAAACAAGGGTGGCATATCAACATAAATTTGATAATCATCATTTTAGGGTAAGTGGATGAAATGCAAGTGTACACCGTAAAATGTGAGGGAAAATGAAGAACTAGTGAAGAACCCTGAAGACTACAATTAAAGAAAAGACAGGTAAGTTCATGAAGATTCACAAAAGAAATGGAATGTTCAGGGAAGTAGAAAGAGTATCAAGGGAAATTATCTTTTAAAGAATGGTCAATTGTTTCAGTTATTGCAAGAGCTCAAGCAAGGTAAGGGCAGATTAATGTCAATTATATTTAGCAATAATGGTATCTTTGATGACCTTGGAAATAATGAAGTCAGTGGGGTGATGGCCATGGATGTGAAGAAAGTGAAAAAGAAGTGAAAATGACTAAAGAGGGGCACCTGAGTGACTCAGTTGGTTAAGCATCTGCCTTCGGCTCAGGTCCTGATCTCAGGGTCCTGGGATCAAGCCCTACGTGGGGCTCCCTGCTCAGCAGGGAGTGTGCCCCTCCGCCTGATGTCTCTCTCTCTGTCAAATAAATAAATAAATAAATAAATAAATATGACTAAAGCATCCAAGAATTTGAGGGAAACAGAGATACAGCAGTTACTTAAATACACAAGGTTTATAGGTTTGAGAAAAGTTCTTTGCTTTTCTGTTTTATCTTGAGTTAATTCTGAAAGAGAAGAAA
>NW_023198545.1:0-1287 GCF_002007445.2 Ailuropoda melanoleuca
AAGCCTACTTGGGCAAGGGCAGCACTGGCGTTTACCATAGCCCCATGGAAGAGGGGGAGCTATTGCTGTCTTTGAGGACTATTGGGGGGAAAACTTACAAGAAGGCTGTCATATTTTTTTCTAAAACTCCAAATGGTACATCCGGTCACTCTAACTGTAAAATGGGTCGAGCAATCAGGTGTCATGATAGCAAACAGGAGAAGCTGATCCTGGCCAATTTAGACAGGAAAGGAATTTGCTGGAAGGCAGTTGATTAACTTATAGAACCAATGGGAAAGCTGGATAATCAGGCTTAGATAGTAGGCAAATAACACGGGAATGTCTATTATTCTTTGAAAAGTCTTTTTATTTTATTTTTTAGCCCAGATATATAAGGAAGATGAATAGTTTCTATTTTTTTAGGGGGGGAAAGAAAGATCCAATCTGCACTTTTTTTACCTTTAAACCTTGAGCCTGCAGGGCAACATTTCTCCAAATACTTGGCTCCCGTCCCGACAATGCTACTGGAGGACGGACAGGCTTTATTTCCTCATCTGGACTATGGACCAAACCCAGAGGAGATGTGTGGTTACTTCATATTCACCTCCTACACTTAGAAAACCTGCCCATGCATTGTCCCTAAGCAGTGTCTTAAGAAACTGGGACAGTATGTTAAAAGTGAGAAGACAAAAGATAAATGTCTTAAGGAAGACCTAATTTGAAGGCAGGAGAAGGAAGATTGTATTGTCCTACTGGAAGAAGAAACCTTAGGAGTCTGAAGGCCAAGATATGCTGGGAAACATGCAATGCTGAGGTCAAAATCCCACCTCTGGGACTTCAAGACTTAAAAAATGAGCAGTATACACAATTTTTAAAGATGCCTATCTTTACAATGATGATTTTCCATAACCTTCAGCAGTCATCTGTTTCTATAAAATGGGGCTGTGTGGGGTGCCAGGGTGGCTCAGTCAGTTAAGCGTCTGCCTTCGGCTCAGGTCATGATCTCAGGGTCTTGGGATCAAGTCCCATGTCGGGCTCCCTGCTCAGCGGGGAGTCTGCTTCTCCTTTTGCCATTGGCCCTCCCCCTTGCTTGTGTGTGCTCTCTCTCTCTCTCTCAAATAAATAAATAATCTCTTAAATAAGATAAAANTTGGGATCAAGTCCCATGTCGGGCTCCCTGCTCAGCGGGGAGTCTGCTTCTCCTTTTGCCATTGGCCCTCCCCCTTGCTTGTGTGTGCTCTCTCTCTCTCTCTCAAATAAATAAATAATCTCTTAAATAAGATAAAATAAAATAAGATAGGGCCGTAC
>NW_023198546.1:0-969 GCF_002007445.2 Ailuropoda melanoleuca
AATAAATGTGTGAATTGCAACATCTGAATCTTTATTGCTATTTTCAAATAAATTCATGTCTTCAAAGACTGGGCCTGAAAATGTTAAACTACAATGAATAAAACATAACCAACACACCAAAGACCCCCTCGTGCACCCTCACAGCAACCATCTACTCCAAGGATATGACTTTTAACCTTACAAACATATTTTACCTGTATCTCACATTATTAATGGAAACGTGACCTGTATTTTTATATGCCCTTTCCCAGGCAAAANAGCCCTTTCCCAGGCAAAATTACATTTGAGAGATTTATCATTAGACACATAGTTCATTCTCAATACTGTATAATATTCTATTATAGAATATACTACATCTATTTACTAGTTGATGAATACTTGGATTATTTCAAGGTGCACTCTTAATCCCGTTTATCTAATTCCCCTAACTCTCATCCACCTCCCCTCTGGCAACCACCAGTCTGTTCAATGTATTAAGAATCTGTTTTTTTGTCTCTTTTCTCTTTGTTCATTGGTTTTGTTTCTTAAATTCCATACATGAGTGAAATCATATGGCATCTGTCTTTTACTGACTGACTTATTTCACTTAGCATTATATCCTCTACACACATCCATGTTTTGCAAATGGTAAGATCTCATCCTTTTTTATGGCTTAGTAATATTCCATTATATACATAATATATTTTATAATATATTTTTATAATATTTTATAAATATTTTTATAATAATTATATATTATATATGATATATATTATATATGATATATATTATATATATATCTCACCTCTTCTTTATCCATTCATCTATTGATGGACACTTGGGTTGCTTTTGTAAAGTGCTGCAATAAACACAGAAGTGCATACATCTTTTTGAATTGGTGTCTTCATTTTCTTTGGGTAAATAGCCAATAAGTAGTAGAATTACTGGATCACACAATAATCCTATGATTGGTTTTTTGAGGAACCTCCA
>NW_023198547.1:0-947 GCF_002007445.2 Ailuropoda melanoleuca
AAGTTTAGATCAGCTTTGCTTGGTTTAAGCTCACACCATCAATTTTATAATTCAAGTGAGGACTGTTCGTACGTTAAATGACACAAGAGGAACTACTCATTTATTTAATTCAGTTAAATAGCTCAGAAATGCAGAAATAAAACAAAAACAAATAACAGCACTTCCCTTATATTTACTATTATTTATCATAGTGTTCATAGTTTTTTGCAATCTGTCTTCAGATAACTTCTCTTTTTCTTCCTTAGAAGAACAAATCCATTTCTCTCAACTTATATTCATATTATATCAGATTACCATGAATGCTCAGGACTTGCCATATATATGTTTTTCATTTAATGCCCAGATTATTTCCCCCACATCATTATAATAGCCACAATAGCACCACTTTCTCTGAGTTTTCTAGACTGCTTTCCTCCTAATCAAATGATTTGCTATTCAGTTCTCCTTCCATTGGAATGATTTCTATCTCTATTACGGCACACTGTGTAACAGTAAGTCACATATTAAGCCATATTCTGAGCTATTCTTACGCTCCTGTTCTTCTTCTCATTTACTGTTGTCTCTCTAATACATACCACAGTGGCAAAATCTAATAATATTTCAGTATATTTTGTTTTTCCTTAAGATATTTTAAATTTTGGCTATCTTTTCACTCTGCAAACACACACACACACAGATTTTTTAACTTTTGGTCAGTACTGTCGAGTCANGATTTTTTAACTTTTGGTCAGTACTGTCGAGTCATAAGTTTATGGAAATGCAACGTTTTGGACTTTTATAGATTGGGAGGCCATTATTCAGGCAACCACAATATCAAATATAGTATTTTTCACACTAGCAAATGAATTGTTCTACTACTTTGCACTGAAACAATGTGAATCGATATGGAAAATAATTGTTTTGATACTCTGTAAACTAGCAGCTGAATCAGACTACTTTTAAAAAAT
>NW_023198548.1:0-1671 GCF_002007445.2 Ailuropoda melanoleuca
GGACTTGGCCCCAGATGGCCCTGAGTTGGAAGGCTGGCTCTGCCACTGAAAGCTGGGTGACTTCAGGAGAGCCATTGAACCTCTCGGGCTTCACGTCTCTCCTGTATGTGGGATACACCCGCCTTGGAGCCTTCCCTCTGGGAGTTGTCTTGGGCTGCAGGGCTCCCAGGACCTGTGCTCAGGCTGCGTCTCTCCCTGGCCTCTGTCCACGCCCATTACAGGCTGTGTCCCCTGAGCGTCAGCCGCACCATCCCTGAGCTCAAAGCCGAAAGTGGGAGTGGATTTATCAAATCAACTCCTGCTTGGAAAACACACAGGTCTGTTCAATGGAGATCCACTCTAGCCGGAGACTTTTCATGGGGTCATTTTAATTAGAATTTCTTCAAATGTTTAGATGAATTCGGGGATAAGGGGCATTTTTAGTACAGAGGATTAGCATTCCATTACTTAGGTACTCTTTGAAGTTTTTCTAATTGTTGGGTAATTTCCTCCATGACATTTTCTGATAGTATTTTTACAGATTCCCTGAGCTTTTTGGAAGAGAACAGTGTGATCACCCAGGGAAGGCCAGAGTGAAATGTGACTGGAAATTTCGGCTGGGGAGGAAGTAGGGATTTGGCACATAGTTACTTTGGAAAGGGAACCAAACCTTAGTTTTTAATGAAGAAAACTTTGCCAAATGATATAATCTCTTAAGGGGTCTACCTGAATTATGCCGAGAGCCAAATGTTTAAATACAACCATTTGGCAGTTAGTGAATGTCATGTCAAGTTTTCTTTCCACAAGGAATTTAAGCACCTCCATGTGTCTGTGGAGATGAAGGTGAGGGCTTGAATGACTAAAACATTTCAAGGAGTGCAGGTCTCTAGTAAACTTGAACAGGTTCTTGCCTCGGAACCAGTTACCTTTTTTCTAGGCCTTTTGAGAGATACACATGCTTTTCTCCTTAGTTCCTCTGATCTCTATTCATTTCTTGGGCTGATATCTCTTAGGAAAGTATCACACCAGAATTTCTCCCAAAAGGGAGAATTTGATGGTAGTGATCAAAAGAGCCAACCAGGGGAATTAAATGGCCCTTTGCCATCTTTTATTTGCTCCATCTCTGATGGCACTATACCTGAGTCTGGGGACACTGATCATTTATTCCTATTGGATCAGCTACCATCCTCTTTACAGGCAAAAACCTCAACTGATATTGACAGAATTCCCAGTGCACCTCCCATCGAGATTCAAATAGATTCCTCCAAACCTTTCTCCAGAATTAATCAATACCCTATAAACAACAAACACCTTTAAGGGATCAAGCCCATAATAGAAGATGACAAGCCTCAAGGCCTCATTATCACCTACACTAGTCCCTGGAGTACCCTTATTTCACCTGTGAGAAAACCCCGTGGTTGAGGATGGAGGTTTGTTCAGAACCTCCAAGCAATAGAGTGTTGCTGTCTCTTGCCGTCCTGTTGTTCCCAAACCCCATGTGCTACTCACATCCATTCCCACGGAAAGCAGACTTTTCACAGTGACTGATGTATGCAGTGCATTTTTAGCATGCCAGTTGATAAGGAGAGTCAATATCTTTCTGCTTTCACTTGGGAAGAACGGAAATACACCCGGAGAGTAAGGCCCCAGGGTTTCACAGGGTCCTTTTTACTTTTCACAAATCTTAAAAGC
>NW_023198549.1:0-1521 GCF_002007445.2 Ailuropoda melanoleuca
TATCTTTAAGAGGATATGACAGAGCCCAAGACACGAGTGGGTTCAAGTGGTCCTGTGTCCCTAGAGCCTATTTTATGCCAAGCTTGTTCTGTTTCCCTTTTATCAATTCCCTTGTATCAATTAATTCTTTGAGTTAATTGCACATGCAGTTTTAATCTGTGGGTAATTACAAACAATTAATAGTTAGGAGACAGAATTAGCAGTTCTTAGTTTGATTATCTATATAATTAAAAGGGGTGGTAAACTAGAGTTGACAAATAGCATCTTAATCACTTGAATAATCAAACCCCAGAAGCTTGCTTGGGCAGCTGAATTCCATCTGCTATATTAGTTCAGATTTTAGAATCAATGACTGAAATGTCCATGTAAATCATTCATATTGTTAATTTGTAGTCAAAAATGAACAATATGTATTCTCAAATTGCTTAAACTATTTACCTTCTTTCATTTGCTTAAAGGAGCTGTTTCCAAAGGATTCAATAAAAATAAAGATTCAACAGACAAACTTATGTATATCTACTGAATACCAGTTAATATTCATGCTCCCAAATCTTATATTATAAAACATCTAAGAAATATGGCTAAACTCTTTTTGTACTAGATTCTAATTAACACTTTTATTTAAGCGTGTGGTGAAAGACAGCAAATAAGACATACCTATAATCCTTTTTTGGCTTCTGATGGGATCAGTCATTTATAGATACAGAGCAAATACAAAGGAGCAGAATAAACTTAAGGTGAGTTAGAAAAATATATGAGAACTTCATTCTTATTAGGAAATAATACAGAAAAGTGGCATCACTACTGCATATGTTTCTGAATTGCCAAGTATTTGGACAAGTTTGGCAAATACTTTCATGCTAAAAGTGGATTTTAAAAATGTTCAAGAAGAATCATTTCTGGTTCAATATGTCTTTGTGACTTTTGGCTGTGAGGCAGTCCCACTAAAATACTGTAACAATAAATGAAAAGATGAAAATCTCAAGTTCACAAAAATATAAGTCTAACTATTTACCAATTTGCAAATGAGAAAAAAATTTTTCTTTAATTAAGATGACAGAAGTGAATTGAGGAAAGCAATTAGTGTCCCTTACATAATAATAAAATTCCTAACCCATCTGAAAGATGTTAGAAAAAGACTTAATATCTCCCAAGAAAAAGATAAAGAAAAAAGAACAAAACCCATTTCTCTATAATGTGGGTGTTGCTTTTGGAGAACCCTCCCTTTCCATTCCTTCAACTACCAGGATCCACTTGGACACCCCAACTCTCAGGAAACAACTAGGAGAGGGAACAATCCTGACTGTAGCACCAGGACTATAGTACTATTGTAAAGGAAGAGCTCTGTGCAGACAGTGGGACTGACAGGACTTGATAGCAAAGTATAATGGGGATTGTAATTTTCATGCACTGAACAGCTAAAAATAATAAAGAATGAAGGTGTGGAATAGGAAAGGCCCCACCTCGGTAGAGCTAGACTGTTCCAGATGGACATCTCCAGGTTTCTGAGAATTAGGCAGA
>NW_023198550.1:0-766 GCF_002007445.2 Ailuropoda melanoleuca
AAGGCAGTGAAGCAGGGGGCACCCCTTCATTTCATCTTAGAGGAACATCTCTAGCAGCTTCTTCCAGCAGACGTTCCCTTATGTCTCCCTGGTGAGCACTGGATCCTGGTAAAGGGGCTTAGTCTAATCATCCTTCATCCTTTTGGCCGGAGCACACGGCCAACCAAACAAGACCAGGCTCTGGTGCCCCGGAAGAGGGGAAATGGCTGTTGGCTGAGCTGCCGGCAGGGGCTGTCCTGGAGGCATTCACTACAAGACTGGATTGACAAAGCGAATCTTCCAGAAGTCTGAAATAACTGCAAGCCGCAGGTGACCCTCCAAGTGCCAGCAGCCATTCTTAGTGTGGCCTCACCCGGCCTCAGACACTGTGCTGGGGGCTTTGGTCGCCTGGCCCCTGCCACCCTCTCCCATCCCATCTCTCACTACTCCACCCTGCAGTGACGCCAGCATTCCACCTGCTGTCCCTCAAAAGCAGCACCCTCCTTGTCCCTCCTTGCCACCTTGGGGTCTACACGCCTTGGGGTCTGCTGTCCCCTCTGTCCCTGATGCTCATCTCCCCACCCCCTGACTCTTGCCACCTGTAGGTTTCTGCACAAATATCACAACGCCACTNACTACTGCCACCACTCTCTGTTACTAGGTTAGTCTCCACTGCATCTTGAACTTTCATTCATGGCATTTATTACCACTGCAATTAATCATCAGCTGCTTATTTAGTTGTATAATGCTTATCTCTGCAGTTAGGTTCTCTAGACAGTAGCCATGA
>NW_023198551.1:0-543 GCF_002007445.2 Ailuropoda melanoleuca
CGCCAGAGATCCATGAAGTCCTGGCGCCTTGGGCTGATAGTTACAGAAGTTATTACTTTGTTTCCCGTGCTGTTGCTGGAGACGGCAGTGTGACTTCCTACCGGTCGGACTCGCAGCGGCTTCCCGGGCTGGTCACGGTCCGTGGGCTGGAACAGCAGCGGCACACTGGTGCGCAGCTGGCTGCGGGTCAGGGCTTGGAGTTCTCTGTGTGTGTGGTCTGGCCATTGTCCGTTTGCACCTTCAGTCTCTGGACAGCTAGAAGTTGAGAGGGCTCTTCTAACGCGCTCCGAGAGCCTTCCCATCTCCATGCTCAGCCACCATGGACAGGCGGGTCCTCGGGAATCTGCCGTCTCTGTTTCAGTGACCGTGTTTCTTNGTGTTTCTTGTATGTACAGCAGCTGTCACGTGTGCGTGTTACGCGTGCATGCGTGTTGATGCCAGATCTCGCGCACTGACATCCCGAAGGTCCCCTTCCGGGGGTCTCTCAGCAAGGTGTGGAGAGCAGTATCTGCAGGGATCAGCAGGTGCCTTTCTGGAGAAGGA
>NW_023198553.1:0-232 GCF_002007445.2 Ailuropoda melanoleuca
TGGTCGATGCTGCTGCTGTTTTGATGAACATCTGTCACATCTGTTCAAATAAGTAAATACATTCTTGCTCCAATCTACCTGGTTCATCAGTTTATTCATTTACTTATTCATTCATAATGAACATATAGTAAGTACATTCATATAACATTCATCATGTTAGGTAATGAAAGAATTACAATAGAAAATGCATGATAGCCCTGCCTCAAAATGACTTAAGTCTAAAACAGAGAAG
>NW_023198553.1:530-773 GCF_002007445.2 Ailuropoda melanoleuca
CTGCACAGCAAAGGAAATAATCAACAAAACTAAAAGGCAACCTGCTGAATAAGAGAAGATATTTGCAAATGACATATCCAATAAAGGGTTAGTATCCAAAATACATAAACAGCGTATACAACTTTATGTACAAAAAAGCAAATAATCCAATTAAAAAATGGGCAGAACACAGGAACAAAGAAGATATCTGGATGGCGAACAGACACATGAAAGATGTTCATAATCACTTATCATTAGGGAAAT
>NW_023198555.1:0-1407 GCF_002007445.2 Ailuropoda melanoleuca
TCCCATGTCAGGAAACTGCAGCATAGTTCAGGTGGTAACACGTTTGTACGACAACAGAAAACCAGCTCCACGCTTGCGTAGACTCAACGCATGAGTTCGATAGACCTAGGTAATCAAAGGGCATGGATTTCGGATGGCAACAAGCAGGCCACTCTATCCGGGGACAATCCGCATGACTTCCGCATCTACAGTGCTCTCTGGAAACCACTCTGTCACAAGCTCTGAAATCCATTTCCTCAATCAACACCTGCAAACAATTCTCTTTTAAATCCTATACCTTCACTTCCCCATCAGATAACAACCTCCTTCCCTCTATCTTTCCCACTGCCTCATTACCAAAGTGTGTCCAGGAGTATCAAGGCTATTCTGACTTCTCTTCCTTCTTAAGGGAATCCCACTCACCCAGGATGGATCAGATCAGCTACTCTTTTGAACCGTTCCCTCCTTAATTCCCTACTTGCCTTGCCATTATGCTACAAGCACCTCGCACACTCGCATCTGTAGATGAATCCGGCTACCTGAATTCCTGTACTATGCCCCCAGACACCAGTTTCGGAACACTATTGTATTAAACTCCTAAAACTAAGTAGTGCTATTAAAAATGTCATCTTAACCTTAGTTGTGTGTGCTAGAATTCATTTTACTTCCTGTTCCCCCAACTACAACTCCAAAAGTTCACCGCCACTTTCAGCCCTCCGCTCGACGCCTACCACTCCCATTTGCACTACCTCCTATCCACATCAGTTCCATGATAAGTCCACACCTATACAAATGCATCTTTCAGGAACTTGCTTGGTTTATTATGCTTGTCCTTTTCATCCAGAAAGTTCCTGCCTCAATATTATTAGGTGATTATATAATTAGGAAATATATAGTTAAGAGATTAAGAGACAGAAAAGTTTGGTCAAATCAATAAAAGTAGAAAAGCAGTTTAAAAAAAATTCAGCACCAATTTAAAAGAAATATCTCTTGGTGAAATTGGGATGAATGGGAATTTTCTCAACCTGAGAAAAAAAATCAAAACTCTCGAGCAAACATCATAGTTAATGCCCACTTTATACTACTTCTACTGAACTCTGCTAAAAATATAAGCTATACAATGAGACAAGAAAAATACATAGATGAGGATTACAAAAGACATTGTTCACAGACAATATGATTGGCTACAGAGTCTTAAAATTATTTGGGTAAGAGTTCAGTAAAGTAGTTACTATCACATCAGTTCACAAAAAAAAAATATCCATTTGCTTCCTACATACCAGGAACGAACGGAATATGTAAATGCAATCTTCTTAAAAAATTACAGCAGCAAGAAAAATATAAGAAGTATCTAAGAATAAAGGTAAGAAAAGATGCAGAAGACCTTATGAAGAGAATTATGAAACCTGATAGATACACATTAAAGGG
>NW_023198556.1:0-2646 GCF_002007445.2 Ailuropoda melanoleuca
TGTTCTGAATATAGGCCAGGAGATACTGAAGGATAAAAGAAAAGGTAAACATCACCAGTTCAGTGGTGCTTTGGATTAAGGTCCTCTTCTTGAATCTACCTGCCACCATTTACTGTTTAGAGTCCTCAAAGAACTGCACCATGAGTAATTGTTCAGGTTTCATAGATTATTGCATCTTATGGAAAACCAGAAATCCTAGGTTGATGATTTTTGATTCATGATTGCACACAGTTAAAAGTAGAGTCAAACCTGGGGTTCTGTTCCCAGCAAAGGAATAGGGTAGCCAGCATAATTATGTAACAAGAAGATTCACATCACCAAACCAGAGTATCTTTTCACTGAGTTAATGGATATTAATGTACCCACATGGCATTATATGGAAATGATGTAATTTTTATTTTTTAATTTAATATTGGTTCCAGGATTTTATACTCTTTTGTAGTTAGTTATGATCTGAGTCCTATTTCCAAGAGTTATAAATTAATGCACTTCTTGGACTATTTTTTTTAAATACACAGTCCTCTTCATGTCTCTAATCTCTTCGTGTGCTACTACCTTGACCAGACAGATACTCAATATCATTTATGAAAATACTTCCAAGATTCCCTGTCAACTGATTCTATTTACCCAACCCTAGAAGAATTATTTGCTTATTGAGCAGGCAAAAAAAAATTGATTTTTTACAATAACTTTCCTATTTCTTTTTTCTGAGATTATTCATCAGTACAAACTGTTTTGCTCAAAAGAAATACGTGCTATTGCCAATAACATTTGGGAAAAGTTCTATCCCATCAGAAACATTCCTGTTATATTGCCCTCTATCAACTTAATTTTTTCCCTGTTTAAACCCTGGAGCTGCCTAACATAACTACCTTTGAGCACTGTTATTCCTCACTTAAGAAAGGGATGTCTGTTGGTGTGCACCTCTACACGCATCCTATCCTCACACCCGAACTTTTCCTTCTGTGTCGGGATATTCCAGTAAACCTCTCTGTTTTGTCCTACTGTGTCCATACNTCTGTGTTGGGATATTCCAGTAAACCTCTCTGTTTTGTCCTACTGTGTCCATTCATAAAGCTGCATTTTTTAGGGTAGATTTGAAAGAAGAGTTGTCTGTGATTTTAAGCATTCACTCTGACAGGTAATCTTTCATTGCCATATCTACATGCAGAGAAAGGGTTAATTAACTTCTAGCCTCAGGAAAGCCTGAATATTTGTCACTTGCTGCTTCTTTTCTCTCCTTACAACCATAACTCAAGCTGCTAGGAATTTACCTAAAGGAGATGGGGAAAGGGTGAATCTGGCCCAGAACCAAGCCAAATTCCCTCACATCATTGTTGAAAGTGGTTATGAAGTAAGGAGTAACCTTTACAGATGAGATAGGACAAGTGATGGGTCTGACTAGCTAGATATAAAATTTGAAAGGATACGAGATTGGTCATACTCACACAGCCACCTTTGAATGCATGTCCTGAGTCAGAATGACTGGGACATCATGACTGATGAGACCTCTGCTCTGTTGTGCATGCCATGTGTTTCCTGTCCTACATCTTTTCTTAAAACTTAGTGAAGTTGGTGCAGACTAGCCTAATTGTACTGTCAGCTTGATGTCAATATCAAACCAAATCCAAGAGTTTTGCTGCTAGTAACACAGAGCTGCTATCAAAGCATTTCGATTATCTTTTGTTTTCACAGCTAAATTTCTTCTCACTTTGCCTTTTTAAAAAAATTTTCATGGAGGTATTGGACAAGTGGATGAGATATTTAATCTTTAGTTCCTATTTACCTGGAAATTATGTTTGATTTTGAGAANTTAGTTCCTATTTACCTGGAAATTATGTTTGATTTTGAGAAAAACCTGATAAACATTGTATATTTGTCAACACTTCCTTGGTATTTTCTTCCCAATTTGGAAAAACTGAGCAAATTGTTATTGAAATACCTTTGCCTAAAACTTTTTAGCCTTAGAACTTGGTAGGTGTTGTGGTCTGAATTCACAACTATTCTGCCATTTCTTTGTATCTGAGTAATATTCTCCAATAATACTTAAAATGCTACCTAAGGAGTTTAAATATCATAGAAGAATTCACCATTTCACATTTGCAACATTTGAACTTGTTCTCCTGTAATTCATTACCATCATAAATTATTAGTTTTGATCCCATGATAGGATGATCAATTTTAATGTTTCAAAGATGAATAATCAATAATTAAACTTAAATTATAAAATAACTGTAGAGTTTAAAAAATAACTTGCAGCACTACTATCTGCAATGTGGAGAATTAGGAATTCTGATATATTCTCCATGGGCAGAAAATACTCAGATGCCGGAAAATGACAACAAGATACATGGTAACTCATCACAGAGATCAACAGAATACATGAAGTATCAAAGAACACAGAACATTAAGAAAAGCTACTACTTAGAAATAAAACTTAAAAAACAAGCTTTGGTACCATTACAACTCTAAAGGTCAAGCTAGTACAAGGGTTCCAGAATATTCAAGATAAATAGACCCTAAGGGAAACAGTAAACAAGGGATTGTTCTAGAACAAAACATAGACTTTGAACTACAAATTCATGAATGATGCTGGGACCCTTTAAATGCTTTAATTTCAGTGAAGGCATAAATAAGGGAGAAAAA
>NW_023198557.1:0-1129 GCF_002007445.2 Ailuropoda melanoleuca
CCTTTGTGGAAGTCCAGGTTTCTAGTAGAAAAGTTCTAGAATACCACTGAAGCAAAAATATAAAACTTTGGGTGCACTAGGGAAGAGAAAAAGTTCAACATTACATCACCCCTCTCCCAAGGCAGCACAGTTTAGTGCCAAGAGAGACCTTCTTGGCCAATGATTACTCCTGAAAGAGAGAGTAAGAGCCTATGAGTGAGTGCCCATCTCCTCAGCTGTGTAGGAAACTGTCCCAGTGGCCCATTTCTCTCTTGTCCTATCCAAAATACTGAGTCATGAGCCGCATAATTTTGGGATAGGAAGAAGCTGAAAGCAGCAAATAGGACCCTTACAGGGCATTAAAGGGGCATGAATCTTATTAACTGTGTCACAGACTCCATCAAAAAGCCTACCCATAATCTCTCGGGACACTTCACTAGCCAATTTTCCCAGTTGTCTCATAGGCACCACTAGCACTCTGCCCAACTCAAATACTCCAACCCTGTGGCTGATACCTCAATGTAGTCCCAATGACAATGAGCTTTGGAAGATGGCTAGTGGGCGCATACAAAAAGATGGCCCTTAATTTCCAGGACAGGAAGACAGCACACACACTTGAACTTTAGCTCCACCCTTAGGAAAGTGAGAGAAAGATTGTCAGCACCCAGCTGGGTGCATTGCAGAATTGATTTTTTTTTTAATGCCAGTTTTAAAATTCTACCACAAGAGGGAGCAAGAAACGTGGATCAGGTGTGTTCAGGGAAGGTCTGAGATTGCTGCAGAGTAACTATGAGGGCTGACAGAAGACATTTCTCTCCAGTCAGTAAAGAATGGAGGAAGTGACTACTACTTCAAATGCAGGAGTAGCAACACAAGACTTCGAGAACATGAAAAATCAAAGAAACATGACACCACCAAGGATCACAGCACTCTTTCAGTAAGCAATTGCAAAAACATGAATATCTGCAGTTTATCCCATAAAGATTCAAAATAACTGTTTCACGGAAGCTCCGTGAGCTACAAACAAAACAGAACAAAACAAAACCAAGAAGACTATTCAGAAAAATCAGGAAAAATAGCACATGAACAGAATGAGAAGTTTAATGAAGAGTTAGAAATAGTAGATAAATAAGAACCAAACAAAAATTCT
>NW_023198558.1:0-3145 GCF_002007445.2 Ailuropoda melanoleuca
ACTACCTGCTGCCCGACGTGCACGACGGCGTGCGCTACCGCCTGTGCCTGCAGCCGCTGCCGCTGCGCGCCGAGCCCGCCGCCGCCGCCGCCCCAGAGCCCTCCGGGCCCGCCGAGTGCGTGGAGTTCGCTGCCGAGCCCGCCGGCATGCGGGAGATCGTGGTGGCCATGACGGCGGTGGGCGGCTCCATCTGCGTCATGCTGGTGGTCATCTGCCTGCTCGTGGCCTACATCACCGAGAACCTCATGCACCCGGCTTTCGGGCGCCCCGGCCTGCGCAGGCAGCCTTGAAGCACCAGGCGGCCGGCCCGGCCCCACCGGGGCTCTGCCTGCCCGAGATTGGCGCCCGCTCCCCACTCCTCGCTCCTGCTCCCTCCTTAGGATCTCCACGCAGGGCCTGCTGGAGACCGGTAGGGCCCCGGCCCGCTAGGGCCTTGGAGTCATTCATTGCACGACCTTCCTAGCCCGGCATCCGCCTCCCAGACTCCAACTCGGGACTGACCCTTGGGCCTGCGCGGGGGTGCCAGCCTCGTCCAGGGCTCTCCCTGCTCTCCAGAGGCCTTTATAGGGGCCGTCAGGACATACAGCCCCGTTTAGCAAGAGCCATTGGCATCCCCGGGTCATCACCCTGCGCCTGCAGCCTGTGCCGAGTTGGAAAAAACAGGCTGTCGTCATTGCTTGGTCACTGTGTGCTTTGCCGACTTGGGGAGGCCCTTGGAGCCTGTCCTCTCCCCACCTCACCCCAGTGGGCTTAGATTAGCGTTGTGCCTTAGTGTCTTGGGCCCACTGTGGGAGCCAGCCACCCGTCCTGTGCCGTCCAAGGGGGTCTGTGGCCCTGGCACTGGCTGGCTTGTGTGTGCTTCCGGCCAGAGCCTCCTGGGAAACCCCCCCCTTCAAGCTCTGCAGGAGCCTCAAGTGTGGGTAAGCAGCGTCCGGTGTTGTTTCCCTGCCTGGCCGTCTGACAGGCTGGGAGCCATGATGTAGCACGCCAGGTGGACCCGGCCTCTGATCTTCGTGTCCAGGGCCGAGTGTCCTCTGACCTTGGGGGAAGCTGGCAGTTCTCCAGGGCTGCCTCTCATTTTCTTTTGTGGGTGCTGATTCTGATGAGGGCTTTCCATGGTGAGTGGGGGCAAGTGGCTGGGAAGAGAGGGCTCGTCTCAAACGACAGTGTTGTATCCAGAGAGCAGAAGAATTGATGCTGGCCTCCTCGCCCAGCACAACTGGCCACTGTGGTCTGGATCCACGCCTCAACCGCAGCATGATGGACAGCACCGTCCCACCCGTTACTCGCGCTGGCAGCCAAGAAAGAGCCTAGAATCTGGCTGGTGATGCTGCTACCCACTGGACTGAAGGCTGGCCCTGTCCCTTCCTGGGAAGACCCGAGCACCCTGGCCAAGGTTGCTTCCTGAGCTGGTCACCTGGCATCACCGGGAGGGGTAAGGTGTACTTGGCTCTCCTCGAGTCCCTGACTGTGACCATCCTGGACCTGGCACTTCTGGAGTCACTGTGGCTAACCCCTCCCCACCCTCCCCCCGGTGACCACCAGCGACCCCAGGTCCTGGCTGGTGCCCCCACAGTGCCCACTCCCTACCTCTCTGTCTTTGCTCGGCCTGCCCCTGGCATGGCGCTGGTCAGGCGTGAGCCTGGTGTCAATGTCTAAATGTCCATCATTTTAGACCAAAACCACTGGCTTGTGTGCTTACTGGGGAGAAGGGAGGGAAGAGTGCAGGGTGAGGGAGAAGTGGGCCCCTTTTTCCCGGTTCCGAGGCACCCTGTTTCAGGCAGAGGGACAGGCAGTTCTGTCCACCCTCAGACCTTGGGAAAGCATCTTTTCCTGGGCCTGCTGTTAGGTAGCATTTGCTGCAGTTAGAAATAGCCCAGTCTCATGGGTGACCCAGTTGAGCTGCGACATGTGGTAATTAGGCAGCTCCAGGAGGGTCCCCTCCCCAGCCTGGGCCTTCCCATGCAGGCTTGAGCTGGATAGAAGGGGGACCTCAGGCCGCTGTGTGGGGCGTGCACCAGACCACCACCCACCCTCCCAAAAGCCCTCCCCCTCCTTGTCTGCCTTTGAGATCCTGGAGCCCTTGTGACCCTGAGGATCAAAAGCAGCTGGGGGCGGGCCAGGCTCTGAGGAGTGACTCATCCCTTTGGAGGGGGCGGGGTGCAGCAGTGTGTCTGGACAGCCGGGGCAGAAGTGGGAGGGGCTCTGCTTCTAGCAGCCTTCATTCGGGCTTCCTAAGGGCCCTTTGCCTGCTGCAACCCCTCTTGACCTGCTGTGCACTTAGGCGTCTCCACACGGTAGCAGTGAGAGCCCTTGGACGCCCTGCTTTAAGGAACCGGGGCATCCATGCCCAGCTCCGGGGTGCAGCTGGGTTGCAGGACTGGAGCCACTGTGAGGTTCTGTGAGGCCTGCTCTCATCTCTTTCTTCCCCTCCCCTGACCCTCCACCTGGATGGGGGCCCCTCTGTGGGCTTGGGCTCATACAGCTGGAGCCACAAGCCTGTCCTGTCAGCGGCTCTGCAAGGCTGATCAGCAGGGACATGCGGCCTTCTGCTCCACAGGGGTTCATTCCAGGGGCGTCTTGAAGGACTTGAGTCCAGCTTTGGGTTTGCAGAGGGGGAGCTGAGCAGCCCTGCCCCCGCATGGTCCATCCAGTGTGTGAGCCTGGGTTTGGGAGATGCCCTGGAGCTGGTGCCCGGGCCGAGCACTTCTGCTGCTGAGCTCACTGCCATCCTCCGAAGCTGCTGCTTTCCCCAGTGGCCCACCGTTGTCCCAGGGGTGCTGGGGACACCCAGGCTCCTAACCCACCCTGTCCACTTGAAAGACCGTGTACCTGTCGGGACCTTCCCCATCCTTACCCCCTCTGGAAGAGCCTCCTTTTCCTGCCCCCTTCTCTCCCTCTTTCTGTCCTCATCATGGTCTCGGCTCTGACGTGTGGCCAGTGATAGACATGCCATTCTCCTGGAGCATCTTCATGGCTTCCCTGTGCCCTGCAGCCGGGGTCCAGATGCCTCATTTGTTGGTTGAGACTTTGCCTTTCTCATTGGTGCCCAAAGATACGTCGGCTTACGATTTTTTTTTTTTTCCATGAGAGTAGTCATTTATTAGCAGACCAGATTACAAAAATTATCATGGTAGATACCTTA
>NW_023198559.1:0-888 GCF_002007445.2 Ailuropoda melanoleuca
TTTTTTTTTTTTTTTTACCGTCTCCATATTTTTGTCTTTTCCAGAATATCATATAGTTGAAACCATAAAGGATGTGGCCTTTCAGAGTGGCTTCTTTCTTTTAGCAATTTAAAGTTCCTTTGTGTCATTTGTTAGCTTCATGGCTCATTCATTTTTATTGCTGAATAATATTTTATTGTCTCGAGGTACCGCAGTTTATCCATTCATCTAGGTGAGTGTCCTACAATTCGATTAAATTCTGACATTGTTTACCTGGAGATAACATCAGATCCCACATGTTAAGCACTCAAGTCTCACAAAACTCCCCTGCCCAACACCTTGGACACCAGACCTAAGTAGTAGGTCTTCAGGTTACACAAAACTTTGTTTGACTTGACTACAAACCAGAGGTTTCCACAACTCACTCCTCAGGTTTGATAATTTGCTAGAACAGTTTACAGAACTCAGGAAAACAATTTACTTATTAGATCACCAGTTTATTGTAAAAGGATACAACTCAGGAATGTCCAGAGGAAGAGATGCTTAGGGTGTGGTATGGGGAACGGGTGTGGAGCTTACATTTCCAGCCCGAGTGTGCCACCCTCCTCAGCACCTCCATGTGTTCACCAGCCCAGAAGCTCTCTGAACTCATGCTTCAGGAATTTTTTTGGAGGCTTCATCACACAAACACAACAGATCACTAACCACATTTCTAGCTCCTCTCCCACTCCCCAGAGGATCAAGGGTGGGGCTCTCAAAGTTCCAAGCTGCTTCTTTTTTTTCTTTTTCCAAGAGGTGGAAGAGGGGCAGAGAGAGGGAGAGAGAGAGAATCTTAAGGAGGCTCCACGCCCAGTGCAGAGTCTCTCAGGCTCGATTTCATGACCCTGAGATCATGACCTGAGCTGAAAT
>NW_023198560.1:0-560 GCF_002007445.2 Ailuropoda melanoleuca
TAAAAAGCAATTGCTTTCTCTGTCAGCCCAAATCCAATCATCAGAGCAAGCCAACACACAGCCTTTATATGCGCACCCCAATAGGGTGACCCCTTTTCATGGGGTCATGCCGTCTTTCGTTAGCGCTGAGAGACTCCTCCCCGGGGGCTGGCTCCATGTCCTCCCGTGTCTCTTCTCAACACAGCAGCCACAGGCATGATGTCAAAACACCAGTCCGCAACGTAACACCATGTCACTGCTCATACGCCTCCAGGGGCATCCATCTCCTGCTTCCTCTCTGTCCTCACCTCCTCCCCCCACGCCCCCCAACTTACGCTGCTTCCCTTTACAGCACTGGGAACTCCAGACCCGAGGCTACTGCAGGGCTCTGACACTTGCTGTTTGCTGCACCNACTGCACCCAGAGTGCTCTCCCCAACATCTCAGACCTCTCTCCCTTGATGCCCCAGGTTTTGATTCAGAAGTCCCCCTCTCAACCTCCCTGCCTGGACCTCCATATCTCCCCTAAAATGACTCTTCTTCATGGTTTCAGGTTTCCCCCAGCACCAGTTATGTGGACCC
>NW_023198561.1:0-2528 GCF_002007445.2 Ailuropoda melanoleuca
AGCTGAGCACTGTGCTGGAGTTGCCCCTCATTGGAGAGGCGGTAAGAAGCAAGGAGTAAGACAGCAGTGTCTGTACTTTTTTCAAGTAATCTCTAATGTCACTTCTATCTTTAGAGTTAGATGTTTATTACCTTTTCCTTGGAAATCCCTCCATTTTCTACTTTAAGAAATTTGTGGAAAACTCTTATCCAGGAATGCATTGTCTCTATTTTATTTGTTGCTAAGGTATTTCATCTATTTCTAACTGCTTTTATCACTTTAATTGAGTGCTAAAATGGTAAGGGGAAAATGTTTCATCCACCCTCTTGAAGTGGAAGATCTCCATGAAGTCTACATTTCACCAGTATTTTTAAAAAATATTTTATTTATTCATCTGAGAGAGAAAGAGAACATGAGTGAGGGGAGAGGCTAAGGGAGAAGGAGAAGCAGACTTCCCCCCAAACAGGGAACCTGACACAAGGCTTGATTCCAGGATCTGGAGATCATGACCTGAGCCGAGCACATGCCGCTCAACAATATTTTCAAGTTGCTTTACAAAAAAACAAAAACAACAACAAAAAAAAAACCCAACCAATTTCTAATGCAACTGACAGTGAGTAAAAAAATGCATATTTTCTTCATATCTGACCATGAATGGGAATTACAGAAGGGGAGAGATGTTATGAGGACATTAAAGTGCAAAAAATAAAAGTTTAAAAAATAATACTACAAGTTGGGATTCTAAAGCAAAGACCACCTGTGAACAGTTGTAGGGTAACATAATCTGAAATAGCATTAGAACTTGAGGCAAGTAGGAAGTAAACAGATTTGAAGCTATAAAATTTTTCAATTTTTGCTAAGGCAAAGTAATTATTTGCAAAAGACACCTACATCAATATATATACTATTGCCCCAATTTCTCTAACAGGAAGTTATTTAGATCATCCAAGATAAAAGAGTCAGGAGGTATTTCGATCATAATCAAAGTAAGTATAAAACATATTGGCTCTATTTGCTTAATGGGTGCAGCTAAATTTATGACGCACATAACACCATCAGCTTAATTAGGAAGTATAATTCTTACTTCCTTAGGTTCCCTATGAGCTCCCTGGCTAGGGATCCTTGATGAAATTGTATTTTGAAACCTTAGTCTCTTTAGGGCTCCCTGGTGTGTGAAAGGCTATAACTAGAAATTGTTCTGGGATTTTTCTCCAGTTACCTGTAGCTGAAGACTTTTTATGAGTACATAACACTACCACTGCCTTAAAACAAAAAGACAATTATTTATCAGAAATAACAAATACAGTCACTTAAGCATTGTCTGGCAGATCATCTTATTTAATTCACTGAGAAACAATAATATCTCACTGATATTGTTTTTTGAAATGAGTGTGTGGATAGTCTCACCTCTCTCACCGATAAAATCCATAGGACATGAGAATTTTTTTTTTACTTGCTCTATCACCAGAATCTAGAGCTTGACTTGGTGCTCAATAAATATTGAATGAATAAATAGCTTCCCTAGAAAAGTACTGAAAATAAGAAAATATAATTATTTAGTTGATGTAATATGTGAGTTGGGTATTCAACAATAAAATGTAGTTGTCTTTTAAAAACACTATTTTTAGGTTCAGTGTCATTTGATCATAATTTATATAAAAATGGGAAGTGATAGGTAATAGGCTATAACAAACCAAATTCCAAAAGACTGGACTAAAACAGTGAAATGGGTCAAAAATATAACTGCAAAAATACAAGATATAGGGTACTTAGCATCAGTATATCTACCAAAAAAATATTAAAAATAAAAAGGGCCTAGTGGTGTTAGTTGATTTAATTTCCATAGAAGCAAATGTGATGTAACTGTCAAAAATGTGTTAATTTAATCTTATACTGTATTCACAGGGCAAGGGAGGTGATGGCCCACCTATTTTTCATGACAGAGCAAGGAGAGCATTTTATTCAGTACCATGCACCAATTTAAAAGAAGAACACTGATAAGCCATATTTTATACAGAGGAACATGACCAGAATGTTGAAAAGTAAAGGAAACGTGATGGTTTCCAGGTAAAAGATAGAGATCTAAAGATACATTATAGCCTTTCTGATCCATTGTGAATCCCCAAAAAATGAAAGGAAAGAATAACAAAACAAGGAAAAGGAAAAAAAGTAATCTAAGCTTCCCTGAGTTTCCCTGAGTGGATCACGATCCATGAAAAATTCCAAAAATCCAACAATACATAGAGAAGAGCAATATTAAAAAGGTGGCCATTATAGCCTCAATGGGGATAATCAGAGCTGGAGGAGAATCAGAAGCAATCGAGAGGGAGAAAATTGGGGACCAACAGCATTAGCTTCCAGGTGGGTTAGCATCCGCAAACACTACCACATACAGCCCCACCTGGGTATCTGCCTCCATGTTTAAGCTGTGGAGAAACATGAGTCAGAGAAACAGAAGAGTGTTCTTGAGGATTGTCCATGTCGGGACACGTGGAGAGCACCCATTCTCAAAAGAACAAGGTGGTCTACACCACCACACCAACATATTT
>NW_023198562.1:0-570 GCF_002007445.2 Ailuropoda melanoleuca
CTCTTTCTTTTACTTCTAACTTCTTTTTTAGTGGGGCCTCAGGCAAGATAGAAGGCATGCCTATTATCAACCCACAATTTCTCCCATAATTCTCTTATTTTAAGTGTCATTCATTTCTCCTACCTTCTTAATTTACTTTCTTGCTGGCAGTTCCCTCTAGATCTATAGGATTCCTCTATCCTCTTCCTTCTGCCCTATTCTCCTGCTTCTTTATTACAGAAACTCAAAATAATCACTTCTGCAATATTACAGGCTTCTTCTGAGGGTGGGTGGAAATATTCAGAGGAAGAAACTAAGAATGAAGCTTTAAATGCAGAGTACTCCTTAGCCATCAGGGAAAAGACAAAGGCTGGTAACACTTATTTATTACTAATTTTCACCCTATNTTATTACTAATTTTCACCCTATTACACCTATTTTCTCTACTGTCTTCCTTCATTAGTTTGTAAGATCATTGAAATACTTGTATACAATTGCAAACCTGGAACACTGAAGATATGTAATATACACATAAGGAGAAAATGAATTACAGTGTTTACCTGATACAACTACGAAATTACATCTGAAGGG
>NW_023198563.1:0-1857 GCF_002007445.2 Ailuropoda melanoleuca
ACAAGTGGCCCAAATGGTCACTTATGGAAATCAATCAAGATCTCTAAAACAAAGTAGCCTGATGGGTAGCTAAGAGGGCTGGGGTGGAGGGGTAGCTTGGCATTTATTTAGTTCAGTTGCTGTCAATGCATTTATCTTTAAAGTGGACTGTCTCTTTGAAGTGGTTGCCTTGGCAACCAAACTTAAGTGAGTCTCAAAAAAAAAAAAAAACAAGAAAACCAGCTGACAGTGCTTATACTACAATTAAATTCACTAGGTTGATTATACTTAATGAATTGAAATGTATTATAGAATATTTTCTCATCACATTAATCATTTTTTCATAAGCATGTAGTAAAGTCACTGAAACAAAGTAGGTATTTAACAAATGGCTTTTGAATAAGGTAATGGCACATAATTAAGTGTGTGTCTTCACTGAGCACTCCAGTATGCAGTCATAATGAGAATTTGACCGTTTCTTTGATCAACAACTTATCAAACAGCTTGAGATGGCAAAAGGGAAATGTAGAACTTCTTCAATTGAAATTGAAGAATCTTAGGGGGAAAAAAACAACTGGTTGGTGAATGGTCATGCAGAAATAGAAACAGAGTGCCTGTGAGACGGGGAAAAGGAAAAAGAGAACACTGCAAAGAAATTATTTTCTAAACATGTACAAGACATGAAGGCATTTATTTCTGAGTCTCTTGCCATTGATGAATTTAAGATTTATGGAAACTGCATAATTCTGAAAATGTCCTCAGACAAAATGACCAGGAACAACTTCTGTATATAAATAATACTATATCTTACATATCCTAAGATGCACATTCTTCACATTTTAAGATCTCTGAAATTGGAATGCAGTTTACAATCAGTGGTGTCTTTGATTTGATGCAACTGGGCTCTCACTTCTGCACATCAGAATTGAAGTCTAGAAAGGAGTAGACTTCCAACTTACTTGAGGTTTTAATTTATAAGGTCATCTTTGAGGAAAAGATGCTAAAGAAAGGGCCCTAATAACACTAAGATGTTTAGGCCACACAGGCAAATAGTCATCTCTTTTGAAAATCACATTAATGTGCTCATAAACCTCCAGTATCACAAAGGCATCTTCTTTCTGCCTGATTCTCAGGCAGAATCCATCTAGGAATAATGGCCCTTTTTGTCCTTTTAATTTTATACAGTGCACTAACCCTTGCAATGTTTTCCCCAAATCTCTCATAATTGGCCAATATCCAATAGACAAACAAAATAAAAACAACAAAAAATAAAGTATCATGATTTTAAAAATCTTTAAACTATTGTCCCCCGGCAGGGTTTATATGCATTCCATATGTCTTTGCTGTTTCTTCTTGCAAAGGAAGAGTGTTTTTAGCATCTTCAAAGTGGATTCTTTTGCTTTTCCAGAAGTTTTCTCAGTCTTCCACTGGGTGTCTGTCTGCAGGACTTCCCTGACAGCAGATTATGCCCAAGTGCTGTGTCGTCTAGCTCAAGACAATCTGGGTAACCACGGAGTCAACCATTTCTTATTTGACAGTTACATTGAGACCAGGGTTTGTAAGCTTTGACATTACGGTATTTGGGCTGGATAGTTATTTTTGGTGGGCAACTGTACCGTGTACATTGGAGAGTGTGTCCTGCAGAAAAGGTTGGCAGCATCCCTCATCTTTACCCAGTATATGTTGAAAACACACCTCACCTCCCAGGCTGCAACAACCAAAAATGTTTCCAGATATTGCTAAATGTCTTTTGGTGGCCAAATTGTTCTCAGTTGAGAACCATTGTTTTAGGAGGCCCAGAGTTAGTCTTTTATTCCTCTAGGAACATGTGGAAATAATCAGGGCATTCATAAAGTCCCCCATCCCTACTGGCGTTTT
>NW_023198564.1:0-1203 GCF_002007445.2 Ailuropoda melanoleuca
TGACCAACTCATACATGGTATGAGAATATTGATGACCATTAAAATAACAATAATAACTGAAGACAGAAATTCGAATGTGAAAGAGACAAAAAGAAGGGGAGCAGATGGTAGGAAGAGAGAAAATGCAGAAAAGAGAAGGGAGTGTGAAGGTGGACTTTATGTTGAAGTGAGTGGAATAAGGAAAAGAGAGAAAAGAGATCATGCCCTTTCTAGGAAAGAAAGAAATGACGGTAACGTCAATGACATATCATACTCATCCCATTCTCCAGTCCTTTCCATTAGAAATTATATAGGCCGATCACGGCTATCTAGAACTTTAGAAACAAAGCTCTCATTAAATTCAATACAGTTATTGAACTAAATGCATAATATAATGAATTGTGTGACTGACAACTAATACTCAAAGTATAAGATAAATCATTCCTTTCCCCAGTAGCCATGTGAACTATTTAATCGTGATTACTAGATGTAAGATTTGCCAACAATCAATATAAAGGGAAAGCTATTGTTTCTGAGCTGTCTCACACATTTTAAAAGATTGTTCATTTATTTTCTTCTTTCATCGCACTCAACTAGTGGCTAGAAATCAATCCATGCCATAAAAGTCCACAGGGGAAAAGCAGATCATGAGGTCCTATGCCCAGAGGTAAGCAGTGACAGCCAAGGCACCCAGAGAAAAATCATAAAGTTAAGATACTACTGAAAGCTGGAAACAAAAATTCAGATAAATTTGGCTATTTCACTTTTAAATGCTTTAGTGTGATAAGCCTACTTTAGATATTTGTGTTTTTACTAATACTGAGATTTATCAACAATGGCAAAGAATGATTAGAAGCTTCAGTTCATGATCTTTTAATTCCTTTGACCAATTTCCAGCATTATTCAATAATTCAAGGTAATTCTAAATTAAGTCCTGAGTGACTTTTCAATGTTTTAAGTGCAGTATTGTCTATTTATTACCTCAATCTCTACAATTTCTAGTTCTCCGAGGAAGGAAAAGCATTCAAGCATTCATCCTTCTGAATATTAGCATAAATCCGGTGCTTGAGGNGCTAGCATAAATCCGGTGCTTGAGGACAACATGACTTCCTGGTTCATTGTAAAACATTTAATACACAAATACAAAACATAGATATGCAAAATTTCAAAACTGCAAAAAGAACAAAATTTAATAACAACGTACGTAACAAAGTATAAGCGAAC
>NW_023198565.1:0-771 GCF_002007445.2 Ailuropoda melanoleuca
ATCATGGCCATTAGTTTGTCTTCACATTTTAAGAGTGCTGCTTTAGAGAAACCAATTATACATCTTTATACTCTTCCTTAATGGTGGGTAAAATGCAGGTACCAAATGAACAATTAATGAAAACTTCTGCTATTATACATACAAGTGAGAATATCCCTGGCCCAGCTAATTTACTGCAGCAAAATTTACTTGTCATTAATAATGAATATTGTATTCCCACTATTGCTTCACTTCACCATGCTCCTGCTACGAAGGCCACCAAACATGGAAATCGGACAGTAAATGGTAGAGTTGTGGATTCCATGGCAGAAATCAGAGTATGTTCTGTAAAACCAAGGACAAATACAAGAAATATATCAGCTGGGAAAATGAGGAAAGAGAACTATGTTGCCTTATGTATCTCAGAAGTTAAAGGTTCACCAATAACCAGGGCCCCNAAGTTAAAGGTTCACCAATAACCAGGGCCCCCTCATCTTGAATTATCCAACCGCAATTTCAATTTTCCATACACATTCATGTATGAGGTATCGCACACAGAGATGTGTTTCTGAACCTCATTATGTGGCAACAAGAAAGACACACTGATGGAATAGTCATTATCTCATCTACATCAGGAGGTATAGCATAGTCTGGATGCATTTTCTACAGATAAATCAGGCCAAAATGGCTTAGAGTCTTCCCATTTTGAGATAAAAAGTACTAGAGAATTACATGGAACATTATGACAACTTTGATATATGTTTCTTTTGAGAGCAGGAACTTTAGTATATA
>NW_023198566.1:0-764 GCF_002007445.2 Ailuropoda melanoleuca
ATCATGGCCATTAGTTTGTCTTCACATTTTAAGAGTGCTGCTTTAGAGAAACCAATTATACATCTTTATACGCTTCCTTAATGGTGGGTAAAATGCAGGTATCAAATGAACAATTAATGAAAACTTCTGCTATTATACATACTAGTGAGAATATCCCTGGCCCAGCTAATTTACTGCAGCAAAATTTACTTGTCATTAATAATGAATATTGTATTCCCACTATTGCTTCACTTCACCATGCTCCTGCTACGAAGGCCACCAAACATGGAAATCGGACAGTAAATGGTAGAGTTGTGGATTCCATGGCAGAAATCAGAGTATGTTCTGTAAAACCAAGGACAAATACAAGAAATATATCAGCTGGGAAAATGAGGAAAGAGAATTATGTTGCCTTATGTATCTCAGAAGTTAAAGGTTCACCAATAACCAGGGCCCCCTCATCTTGAATTATCCAACCGCAATTTCAATTTTCCATACACATTCATGTATGAGGTATCGCACACAGAGATGTGTTTCTGAACCTCATTATGTGGCAACAAGAAAGACACACTGATGGAATAGTCATTATCTCATCTACATCAGGANATCATTATCTCATCTACATCAGGAGGTATAGCATACTCTGGATGCATTTTCTACAGATAAATCAGGCCAAAATGGCTTAGAGTCTTCCCATTTTGAGATAAATAGTATTAGAGAATTACATGGAACATTATGACAACTTTGATATATGTTTCTTTTGAGAGCAGGAACTTTAGTATATA
>NW_023198567.1:0-2061 GCF_002007445.2 Ailuropoda melanoleuca
GGTGTTCAGAATGGTTTGATAGATATCCACCTGAATTCAGGGGACCGGTTGATACAGGATCCCTACTCCTCTGCCATCTTTTCCCTTCCTTTCATGTTCTTAAGTAAGGAGAAATTTTCTTGGATTATGTCATCGATTATTTTCTCTCGTCCATTTTCTTTGTTTCATCCTTCTGACTCTTATCATTCAAATGCTGAATACTCTAGGTTGATTTACATGTAGGTGTATATATTTTTTCTCTTCTATTTTTCATTTTTCTGTCTTTTTGTTATACAAAGAGATTTGCTCAGCTTTATTTTCTAACCCTTCCATTGAGTTTCTCATTTCTGCTACCATGATTTTCATTTCTCACAGCCTATTTCATTCTCTGAATATTCTTTGTTTGGAAAGCATTATGTTCTTCTTTCACAGATTTAGTGTCATCTCTTATGTCTCTAAGGATATTTATGATAGCTTTTTTCACTGACATTTTTTTTCCCTTCAAAGTCTCTGTTTTCTCTCTGTTGCTTTTTTCCACCTCCAATAAGCTTGTTTGAGTTCCAGTCTTTCACAGTAGAATCTTTTCTCTTTTCTCAGCTCTCTGGTGGTCATATTCAGGAGTAGGGGCCTAAAACACTGATTGTAAGCTCTGAGCCCATTGGTGGGACTTGCTGGTTGTGAGTAACACTGTCAAGGGAATACGGCTGAGCCATTTGCTGGCGGACATCAAAGTCAGTATCTTCAATGTCAATTTCTTCTTGATCTACTCAAATTTCACAGAGAAGAGTTTTTCAATCTCCTGCTAGGAAGTTGAAGGCCTGTGTTTGGGGACTCAAGGAGGGCAAGGAGTAGGGGAGAAGACTGGGAGTCTCGGCATTTGGTTTACACTCAGTCATTTTTGTCCCCCCTATTTTCAGCATGTACCCCTGACTTCAACTGTGTCTGGACTTTCTCTTTTACCTGTCCAGAAAATAAAACACTCGTACTTTGGCCAGGGTGGGAGACCTTCTTACCCAGCAGCAAGAAGAGAGGAAGGGGATGTAAGGGTCTGACTGCTTCTTTTTTTATTGAGGTAAAACATATATAAATATAATTTGCCATTTTAACCATTTGAGTCTACAGTTCAGTGGCATTAATTAGTTACAATGTTGTGCAACCATCACCACTGCCTTTTTCCAAAATTTTTCATCACACCAACAGAAACTCTGCACCCATGAAGCAAAAACTCCCATTCCAGCTGCTATTTAAACAACTTTCTACCAACCCTTTTTATTCCCTCTTTTACCTCCAGTTTCAAAAGTTTCTGGTGCCACCAAGCCCTGAGACTTTGAGGATTCTGCAGTCTAAGTCCAGTTGGTTCTTAGAACTTTTCTTTGTCCTATTAGTTACATAAGCTACCATTTCTGCTTTCTAACTTCCAAAGTGATATTGTTTCCACTATCATTGTCTCCATCCTCGTAGATTTATGGCAAAAACAAAACAAAACAAAACAACCACCCTCTTCACTGGTAGTTTTAGTGGCATTTTAGGACAGAATGAATTAGATGAGTGTGCTTAACCCATCGTTTTTATCAAAAAGTTCACTGGGTATGTAGATCTTATATCTGACCACCTTGCCAAATGCTCTGATTTCCAACTACTTTCCAGTCTATTTCTTGAGTTAAGTATTTGATCATGTTGTGTGCAAATAATGAGAGCTTCAAGACTTCTTGCAACACGGTCTGCTGAGTTAATGCAATTCTCCCCTCGAACTACAAGTAACGTAGAAAATTCAAGAGCTGCACTTGAAAGAAAGGAGAAATGCCATGGTGTCAGAAATCAAGAGAGAAGTCAGAGCTAAAAAGGTACAGGAAATGTAATGACCACCCACAGAGGGTTTGGGGTTATGGACCAGGGTTCTAACACTCACATAAGACAAAAGACAATGCCTTAGCTCTTGAAGTGGGGGGACTGAGCTGTAAGAGGTGCTTTTTGTGTCCAGTGTCATATGACTTTGGCCAGCCCCTGATTTCCTGGTAGCAAGATGACAGTGTCCCATGTCTAGTGTGCACTTAAGAGCAGAAGCCAGGTCATGTAGGGTCT
>NW_023198568.1:0-802 GCF_002007445.2 Ailuropoda melanoleuca
ATTTTGATGAAGTCCCACATGTTCATTTTATCTTTTGTTTCTCTTGCCTTTGGAGATGTGTCGTGAAAAAGTTTGCTGTGGCCGATGTCGTAGAGGTTGTTGCCTATGTTGTCCTCCAGGATTTTGATGGATTCCTGTTTCACATCGAGGTCTTTCATCCATTTGGAGTTTATCTTTGTGTATGGTGTGAGAGAGTGGTCAAGTTTCATTCTTTTGCATGTAGCTNTTCCCAGCACCATTTATTGAAGAGACTGTCTTTTTTCCACCGGATGTTTTTTCCTGCTTTATCAAAGATTAGTTGCCCAAAGAGCCGAGGGTCCATTTCTGGGTTCTCTATTCTGTTCCATTGGTCGATGTGTCTGTTTTTGTGCCAGTACCATGCTGTCTTTGTGATCACAGCTTTGTAGTACAGCTCGAAATCCGGCATTGTGATGCCCCCAGCTTTGTTTTTCCTTTTCAACAGTTCCTTGGAGATTCGGGGCCTTTTCTGTTTCCATACAAATTTAAGGACTATTTGTTCCAGTTTAGGACTATTTGTTCTTGGTATTTTGATCGGGATAGCATTGAAAGTGTAGATTGCTCTGGGTAGCATGGACATTTTAACTATGTTAATTCTTCCGATCCATGAGCATGGAATATTTTTCCATCTTTTTGTGTCTTCCTCAATGTCTTTCAAGAGTGATTTATAGTTTCTAGAATATAGGTCCTTTACGTCTCTGGTTAAGTTAATTCCAAGGTAACGTATGGTTTTTGGTGTTATTGTAAATGGGATGGATTCCCTAATTTCTCTTTCTTCAGTCTC
>NW_023198568.1:870-1192 GCF_002007445.2 Ailuropoda melanoleuca
GTATCCCACCACATTACTGAATTGCTCTATAACTTCTAATAGTTTGGGAGTGGATTCTTTTGGGTTTTCCACATAGAGTATCATGTCATCGGTGAAGAGAGACACGTTTGACTTCTTCTTTGCCGATTTGGATACCTTTTATACCTTTTTGTTGTCTGATTGCTGTTGCAAGGACTTCTAGTACTATGTTGAATAATAGTGGCGAGAGTGGGCATCCTTGTCGTGTTCCTGATCTTAAGGNTAGCTTTTCTCCGTTGAGAATAATATTTGCTGTAGGCTTTTCATAGATGGCTTTTATGAGCTTGAGAAATGAACCCTCTAT
>NW_023198569.1:0-237 GCF_002007445.2 Ailuropoda melanoleuca
GTGCTAAGTGGAGTCCAATGTGGGGCTCAATCTCACTACCCTGAGATCATGACCTGAGCTGAAACCAAGAGCTGGACACTTAACCGACTGCACCACCAAGGCACCCTCCCACTTTATTTTCTGATTTTAGTAATTTAAGTCTTCCCTCTTTTTTTTTTTAAGATTTTATTTATTTATTCGACAGAGATAGAGACAGCCAGCGAGAGAGGGAACACAAGCAGGGGGAGTGGGAGAGGA
>NW_023198569.1:331-763 GCF_002007445.2 Ailuropoda melanoleuca
AACCGCTGTATCACCCAGGCTCCCTTTCCCTCTTTTTTTCTTAGTCCATCTAGCTACAGGTTTGTCAATTTTGTGATCTTTTTAAAGCATCAACTTTTGGATTCATTGATTTTCTCAATTGTTTTTATATACTCTGTCTCCGCTCTAATCTTTATTCTTTCTTTCCTTCTGCTAGCCTTGGGTTTAGTTTGTTCTTTTTCTAGTTCCCTAGGTGTAAAGTTAGGTTGTTGATTTGAGATCTTTCTTAATTTTTAATATGTTTATTTTTTTTAATCTCTGTGTGATTTTTTTAACATATACCATATTATTTGTTTCAGGGGTACAGGTCTGTGATTCATCAGTCTTACAAAATACCCAGTGCTCACCACAACACATTAATCTCCCCAGTGTCCATCACCCAGCCACCCCATCCCTCCGCCCCCCTCCCCTCCA
>NW_023198570.1:0-1141 GCF_002007445.2 Ailuropoda melanoleuca
TTTGAACCCCGTGAAGTAGGAAAGAGCAGAAGACACAATTTCCCTGATGGCATTATATTGTCAGAGACAACGTAGGCTGAAATGCCCTTGCAGTGAGGGCTGAGGACTTGACAGGAGAATCTATAACCAACAATAAAACAACAAAGACCACACTGAAAGACAAGTCCACCTAGAATCATGATGAGGTGTGAACCGCCTCAGCATTCTGAGAATGCTAAGGCCTTTACTTGTTCCAAATGATAGTAGACTGGTTGACCTCCAGCACCTGGAAGAAGAAAACTCCAGTGTCAGGTAATCCTCAAATATCTGGTAATATAAGCACTGTGCAGTACATCATGTATTTAACTGTCTGGAGGCCATTGGTGATTTGAATAAGTCTCAGCCCCAAACACCAGAGGGCACCTCCTCACTCTACCGCCCTGGGGAGTGACGTTAGCATTATCCAGTTGCTCAGTCTGGACACCATTCCAGTAGGACTGGGTAGTGTCAGAGGGGCTGGTGGACTAAGCATCTGAGTCCAGGAGGGGATTCTTGCACACTTGACAGGCAGTGTCCTCACGGAAGTGTGATTGTGCGGCACAGGGGCTGCTGGAGCCACATGAGTGATCACCTCTGACCCACTTTCTCCTGTCACATACCATCCTCCATGCCCATAGAGAAAGTCTTCAGGCTGGTGTTCAGGCAGGGGCAGAAAATCCTACTCTTGGACTAATTTGCATATTGAAAAAAATATCACCTGTAGTGTTACCTGGGTCTAGGACAAGAAACCTCTGGAAGGCAAGATGGGAATGCCATCAATTAGTCCTGAAGGAGCAGAGCTCTGGGGCTTCTCTGTCCTTTCCTGATTGCTCTCCTCACCTACCCTCATAGACAGGGAATTCCTTTAGAGCTGAGAGAAAAATGCAAAGGGGAGTCATTTGCGCTGCTTTGCTCCCATCAACTGCCAGAGTGATAGCCACTCCTTTGTGCCTGTCACATTATTGGTTCAAGCTCCCCTTTAGAGGCCTTAAATCAGACTGTACTATTCCATCATCCGTGATAACTGCATCTATGTTAGAAGAAAATAAAATTCATATTTATATTTATATTATATATAACTAATAATCTATTAACAAACATTACATATTACAAAATTTTATTA
>NW_023198570.1:2102-5442 GCF_002007445.2 Ailuropoda melanoleuca
AATTTAGTCAAAGGATCTTTCAAGGTCTAGTGAGATCATGCTATTTTCATGGCGATTTATTAACAGGATCTTATCTTAGAACATTTATAATATGGAATCCCACTCTATATCTGCAACAAATCACTATGGTCACAGTGTATGACCATATTAATCTGATAATGGAATCTCACCTTGACATTTTATTTAGAACATTTATATCAGTATTTCATAATATTCTGCAGTTTTCCTTTTTTCTGTATTTTATGTATCAAGTGTATGTAACAATGTTATATTTCTTTTGTATAAGAATTTGAATTTTCTATGGTTTTTCATTGTTTTCACAACCTATATATATGAAGGAAACCTATGGAACTATGGTCTCTGAAGACTTGTTAGTAGTTCTTGCAACGCTAAAGCATCTTATGCTTTTTGAGGAGTAGTTCCTAATAACATTGTCTATTTTTTCCTAAGGAAATTCGTCTGCTTATTCATTTTTAATTGAAATATTTTTCTTCATAATAAAGTAAGATTTTTATTTAATATTAATACAGGTTGATATTATGCTTTTTTCCCTTTCTTATTTTTATTCACCAGTCATTTCTCATTTGCATATTTGTGTATTATCCATTTTCATTTGGAAGTTACTAAGTGGTTTGTTCTATTCTGTCATTCAAAAACCAGATTTCCAAGCACCAATTAGATTTAACTGCGGGTTGTGATTATGGAGGTACCAGGGTGCTGTAGGTGCCTGACAAGAGAGCAGAGAATGATGCCCACCCCATTCACAGATGGGAAGAGTCTGAGCCTGTTCCAGTGGTACTGGGAACAATGACCCCACCCCTGGGGAAACTGAATGATGCAGTTCCCTCAGCCCATGGGGAAACCTAAGTCATCTCTTTCTTCATCCTGTGACTAGAACCATCACCAGCCCAGCATGATTGAGGGAACGGACATGGGGAATGGCAGGCCCACACTGGCATGAATGACTATTCCCAAAAACAGGGGAAGAAGGAGCCACAACCCCACTGCGGTGCTCAGGAGACTGTGCTGTCATAGTCCCACAGAGGAGTCCCTGCCCTCCCTTGCAGGAGGTTGGGCCCACCCAGCCCCACTCCATGTGGGATACCAGTACTGCCATCTGCTCCCACTCTGGACATGTGAAGGGTAGAAACTATCAAAGTCGGCACAATTAACCTCCCTGTCCAGGTGACCAAGTGTCAAGTACAGTAAGTGGGGACAGTGCTCTTCTGATGGGAAGAAGGTCTGTGGGGTGTCCTGAGAGGATTGAGGAGGTGGAACTCTCTCAAATTGGAGAGTGCAAAGTTAGTGACAGATGAGAAGTCACTCGGCTCACAGGGACTTCTCTACCTGAGAGTGACCTGAGCTGTGACTGGATCAATCTTCTCACAGGTTCTCTCTGCCTGCCCAGCTTCCTCTCACCCTCAGACATTCACTCCACTACATTCTGCGTGTTCCTCAGACAGCTCCCCTGGGGCAGGGGAGGGGCTCTGTGTGGGTTATCAGTGATGAGCCAGGCAGAGGGGTCTTTCTCTCTGCCTTAGATGGTCCTCCCTCACCCGGCACTCCTTTGCTTCACCTTTTCTCTCTCCAGGGAATCCTCAAACATTTGTGCTCCTGCCCATCTCTTAATTGACTTTCCCCCCTCTTTCTAATCACCTGGAACTCTGAGAGGATAGGGAGCAAATCCCACCTTCACTTGGGATTCCATGAAGGACCCCTCTCCTCTTTCCTCAGCTGAAACAGAGAGTGCCTTACACTGCACCACATTTTTCTATGTACCTTCTGAGAATCTGTTCATAATTCTGTCCCCAACTTTTCCTTCTAATATGTACCATTGTCCAAGACCAGAAGCAGAATTGAGATTTGTATGTGGGGTAGATGTATGGAAATAAACAATGACCTCATACAGAGAAGATACATCAACCCAAGGGAACAAATGTTCTGTTGAAGGTCCATGTATCTTCACAAATGTCCTCATTCAGGTCCTTCCTTACAGGGGGAGCACAGAGGTGGGCCAGACCCACACATCTAGGGGAGGACTGATGGTCTTTGGCAAATTCCTGACCTAAGGATTCAGTGAGATGGCGCCCTTCTCCGTCAACATGAATTACCCTCTGGTGAACATCCCTGAACTTTTGTCTGGACATATATCATATCCCTCTGACTCCTTTTTATTTTAGATATTAACATACATTTCAAATACTATCTTATAATTCAAAATTTGTACTTTATGAATATTTCGCTTCTAGTATAAAGAAAAAATACCAAATGAATTTTATAACTTCTCAAATTATAATCGAAAATGTCTCAGTAGTGGAGCATATGAATCACTAAAATAAAAGTATAATTATCTGGAAATAATTTATAATCAGAAACTTATAGGTTACTAACTGCACAATTCTGATTGATATATAAAAGTAAAGAAGAGCAATTATCTCCACCTCTAAATAATCCAACAGCCCAAAGTGGGTGTCAAAGCTTGCAGAGTTCTCCCTAGATATCATTGATCCCAAAGAATTCAATCAGGGTCTAGTAAGGAGGTGGGGGAGATGCTGGAGGCTGGAGGAGGGAGTGGGATCTCATCAACCAGCAGAGAGGGGCTACTGGGGGGAGATCATTGTTCTGATCCAGGGTCCACACCCTGAGGGAGCAGAGAGCTGGAAACAGAATTCTCCTGTCTGTCTTGACAGAACCACTGGGTTGGGTATAGAGAGGTGGCTCCTTCCCAGCCATTACTATTACTCCCTCATCTGCAGCAATCAGAGAATACTTGGTTCTTGTGAAATACATGTTTCACAAATGACTACATAAGTTCTGGAGCACATAAATTAGGTACTTCTCAAACTGGAAAAGAAGAAAAGCTTTAGCATTTCTATTTTCCCCATATGTAGTGGAGGCAGCACATGTTCTGTTTAATTATTTACCTCCTCCTATGCACAGTCTACACTGTGAGATTGGTCATTTCATGGTCATGGCTGCATAGTTTCCCTTTACTTTTCCCTCCTACCCCATTACCTTTTACTACTGTTCCAAAATAGTGAAAAAACTCTATCATCACCCCTAAACTTTATCTATCTAGTATCTCCTACAGGAGTTCAAGTATTAATTCCCTACAACAATTAGGTGGTTTTCTCTATGCCAACAATGAAAAGCTCAGAAGGTATTAAAAAAAAGTGATTCCATTTAAGATAACATAAAAAGGAATAAAAACTTTAGGAATGAACTTATGAAGTAGGAAAAGACTTGTAAACTGAAAACTAGAAATGAATGCTAAAAAGGATTTAAATAAGTGAATTCCATCAAGCTCTGAACAAAACCTCTTGGTTAGGGTCCAATGTGC
>NW_023198571.1:0-651 GCF_002007445.2 Ailuropoda melanoleuca
GAGAATATGCTCCCTTTCTGCTTGGCTGTCTTCCAGCTGAGACTTGCTTCTGACTCTCCCTCTGAATGGAACTTTCATTATTGGCTCCCCTGGTTCTCAGACCTTCAGACTTAGACTAGAAGTATACCATCAGCTCTCCTGGCTCTCCAGCTTGTGACAACCTATCTTCTCAGTCTCCATAACGATGTGAGCCAATTCTTTATTGATAGTCTATCTATCTACAACAACCATATATATATAGTTTTCATATAGTTGCTATATATATATATGCAACTACACGTGTAAATGTATAGGCTATATATATAGCANATATATAGCAACATATATGTTAGAGTTCTTCAGAGAAACAGAATGCACAGGAGATAGCTAGATAGCTAGATAATATCTATCTATTATCCATCATCTGTCTCCTGTTACATATAGTGTTATAAACATATTTATAAAAATATGTAGATAATTATTTGTATTGATGCTTTTATTAATGCTTCATATTTAATGCCTTGAAAAAACAGGTATTTTTTTATTTTGTACCTTTTCTCCTTTGGAGTTTTGTATTTTTATTTTTTTCTTTTTATTTTTAGAGTTTTATATTTTTAGTATGGATCCATTCATCTCTTACATATCAAAAAAACTCCACTACATGCAAATGTC
>NW_023198572.1:0-1982 GCF_002007445.2 Ailuropoda melanoleuca
TGTGTGTGTGTGCTTACATACTAATGAAAATGCTGACATTCTGTGCTTCCTTCACACTGTTAATGTCAAGGACTGTATCATCATCTAAGGTTCTTGTTTCAGAGTGGACTATTTACTCTATTTTAATCCATAGTGATGATCAAGGATGTGTTGGTGGCAGCTTGACTAGTACTTGGGTCACCTTTTTGGTTATTCAGTTTAATTTAAGGACTATGACTGGTTAGTTAAGTGGTATCTAACACAGTTCACTGTATTTCAAAACTCACCCAGCCTAGCAGTATATACGGGACTCTTAGAATCAAACATGATTCTGGCACAGGGTAAGAATTCATGTACTTGGTTCATGATTTGCCTAACTCCATCCCACCCTCATGTGGCTCCTTTAGGTTCACTAAAGCCCAGGACCTTCATATTTACCCTGGTTGTAGTTCCACACAGGCCTCACCTTTCCTTCCTATTGAACTTGGCCTTTGTCCTTGCTAAAATCTTTGCTCCTTTTTCCTCTGAGAGCATTCGTTAATAACTCTTAGAGAAATGCCCTTCCAAACATGACCTGACTTCCCAAAGTTTCCTTTTCCTATATTCTCCTGAAGCTTAGTGCTTAATTTCCCCTATCTGAAACCAATAACTATTTATAAAACAAAAAAAGGTATATTCTGGTCACATTAGAAACCAAGCATAAACTCTTTGGGAATAAACACTAAAAGAAATGTGGATGATCTACTTATTTCCAAACTCCTCAATTTGTATAAATTAAATATGTATAGCTTTTTTTAATGTCAACCATACCTCAATAAAGTGGTTAAAAAAAGAAGTGTTTCTCATTGAAATGGGCATTATTAAGCAGACAAAAAAGAAACTTGAAAGGAATACATGTAGAAAGATAAATATGTTTAAAGAATCCTCCAACATTGATCTATGAATCCAACGTAATTCAAATAAAAATCTGATATGAATATTTCTTTTTATATGTAAGCTCGACTAAATTAGGAAGAATTCAAAGGATGGAGCTTCAAGTAATTCTTTGTGATCTTGTAAGATTTCTAGCAAAAAATGTAGCAATATCTATCATCAATTATAAGACGATCTGCCGTTTTAATTCTCTGATTTAGTAAATTTCTGCTATCGCCTAGAAAAAAAGTATTTCCATGTTTGTACTGTATGGTAACTAATATAAGAAAATAAAAGTTATAAAAAGGATAATAAAGAATAAACAAAAAAAGAAATCTGGTGTGCATTTTACACTTAAAACAACGAAATCATGGATAGAATAAAACTGGTTGAATATTCTAAAACTCTCATCATCTATCACCTTTTTAAATGTGAAATCATAAAAGAAACAACTGATAAAGATGTTGGCAAAACATTCATACACCCCCACCCCCGCCCCACACACACGCACCACTTACCATGACAGGGGAAAAAAAAAGAAACAAATGTGGGCTTTTTCAAAACTGGTGACATAAAAGTTAACCCTCAATCTACAAAGTTACAGGGATTTATTGTGATCCATAAGGACAAGATGAAGAATATGAAACAGAATTTGACAGAGTGCAAATAGAGTTAGGACTCTGCACTAAGACTGGAGGAGTCCAAAGGCGGAAATATAGACAATAGCCACGGATATGAGAAGATGCTCAGCCTCACTGATACCTAACGAAATAAAATTAATATAAAGGAGTCTTTTTGACAGTCATCTCGGTAAATATTAAAATGACAATTTTTCCTATATGTATATATTTATGCATAGCAAATCATCTCAAAACATGGCAGCTTAAAATACCTACTTATTTTTTTCTCATGTTTCTACACTTCAGGAATTTGAGCAAGGATCAGTTAATTTGCTCCACGTGGCATTGGTGGGACAGGAAAGCCTAAAAAGGTTTCACTCAGACATCTGCTTCATCATGCTCCTTCACGTGGCCTTTCTCTTTCTCCTCACAGTATTTTAGCTTTTATTCGCCACTCTTTTTTTTTTTTTT
>NW_023198573.1:0-627 GCF_002007445.2 Ailuropoda melanoleuca
ATGCCAAAATTTTGCTCTTCTAATTAAAAGAAAAAGCGCTGTAAGCTGTTTTATTAGAAATGTGGGTGATACTACTAAGAGCAGATAATGATTTAGGAAAGTGAACTTACAATAGGGTGAACTTTAGTGCAGAATACGCAAAGTGAAATAGTACACCGTCATCAATTAAAATGGGACAGATTATCTTATGATTGCTAAATATTTTTACATAGATAATGGAAGGTAAAGTTTTACTTGTGTTACATATCCTAAAACTCCACATCTCAAAATCAGAGACTGTATGTTTTACCAAAAAATGGGAATTATATCATGTAATAGAAAGATAGCTAAATGTTTGCACATGTGCATGTCACCTGAGGTTAGGGGGCAGAGAGAAGAATGTAAATACACATTCATAATAGTATAGATAAAGAAATTACTGCGGCATTATTTTTTAAAGGAATGAACAGCAAANCAAAGGAATGAACAGCAAAAAACCGAAATTAGCGATATAATAGGTTAGGTAGGTTACGATACATTCACACAAAGAATTATTATGCAGTCAATAAACACATCCGAGATATAGTATTAAGAGAGGGGGAAAACAAGATGTGGAATCATTTGTATTATATATTGGTATTTTTAACA
>NW_023198574.1:0-748 GCF_002007445.2 Ailuropoda melanoleuca
AGATGAGGTCTCCTATATATTTATGATCCCTCTTTGAAATCTCATGTACTATCTTTAAAATTCATGTGTTACATTCTGTAATATGCTCACTTTTTTTCAATATACAAAAAAGAAAAGAAAAGAAAAGAAAAAAGCTTTAAATTCATGATCCAGAAATATATGCCGTGCTTATTCTGATGCTCACTGTCATCTGTCATGCACTACTACCCGGCCTATGCTCTGTTAGGGGACAGAACTAGACTGCCAGAATTCTCAAGAAAATGCGGACACTCTCGAGGCTGAGACAGCAGGTCTTCGTGGAGTCTGGAACAGCTGCTCGTCATCAGGGAGACTGCAGCAGCAACCACGATGACCACAGGGGCAGGAGATCTCGGGATAGACTTGACCTGTTATCTCTGTGCAGCCCACATGCCAGGAAGAGAGTATCACGTTCATGCAAATTTGTTTTTATCTAAATGGAAATGTCTTGGTTTTTTGTTTATTCTGTTTGCTTTTTTCTCTTTAAAAAAAAATGAATTACTTCAATAAAATGTTGCAGAGTCATTAAAAAAGAAAGAAGGGGCACCTGGCTGGCTCAGTTGGTAGAGCACGTGACTCCTGATGTCAGGGTTGTGAGTTCAAGCTGCATATTGGGTATAGAGCTTGGGAAGAAAGAAAGGAAAGAAAGAAGAAAGGAAGAAAGAAAGAAAGAAAGAAAGGAAGGAAGGAAGGAAGGAAGGAAGAAGAAGAAGAAGAAGAAGAAGAAGAA
>NW_023198574.1:874-1283 GCF_002007445.2 Ailuropoda melanoleuca
AAGAAAGAAAGAAAGAAAGAAAGAAAGAAAGAAAGAAAGAAAGAAAGAAGTAGGTAGGAAGGAAGGGAGGAAGAGGAGAATGTCAGGTTATCAGTATTTTTGCTTTAGAAAACATACTCACTAGGTAGGAATACAGAAGAAACCAGGTAAACATACACGCAGAAGTTACTCTCTGGCAAACCTAGACATAAAATTAGCATTGACCCTAGAAGAAAAAGTGACTCAGGAAAACAGAAAGAGATTTCCCTGCTCTTCCAAGTCTGAGATGCCCAACGAGATAGAACATGGTGGTCAGGACATGGTGGAAGCTCATTTATGTAAATCAGGACAGAAGCTTCAAGGCATTCCTCAGGCACTCAGCCCAGATCCTAGGCATTTGAAACTCCAAGTTGCCAGATCAATTTTTTTT
>NW_023198574.1:1459-1717 GCF_002007445.2 Ailuropoda melanoleuca
GACTGTGCCACCCAGGCGCCCCTCAATTTTTTTCTTAAAGATGAAACTTCCCCTCTAAAATTCCATTCTGTAAAACTGGAGTTCTGCTATTATTCAGAGTTTTATCTGGTCTTTAAAAAAGAGTCAGAATGTTCACATGACTATGTTAATAAGCAACAGTAACCTTCTTCCTGCATTGTCTCTGTCTCGGTCCTTTTCTCTTTTGGTTTTTGTCCTGCATTTCACGTTAAGGTAATCTTTTCAAATGCCTAGTGATCC
>NW_023198576.1:0-555 GCF_002007445.2 Ailuropoda melanoleuca
ATTAAGCACCTACTTTAGTTGCTGGAAACATTACCAAAAAATTCCCTAAGCAATAGCTTGACCTCTGGCCTATATGTCCTTACAGTCTGGGGACTATCAATCCTGAACTGCCAGAGACCCTCTCCTTCCTGGAGAGGAGGGAGGCACATACACAAACCCGAGCAAGTGGAAACTGTCACCTTCACAGCCAACTCAGCCTGTCAGGCAGCCAGAGTCAGACACTGATTGCACAGCTGATATCTACATCTCATATTAATCACAGTGTCCCAACTTGGTCAGAGACACAAAGACGGAGACAAGGAAGCAGCAAATAACCCAGCTTCTCTGTGGTTCTTCCATCTGTCCATCAGAAATGCGTCAGCATGGGTATTACTGAACTGACATGTTCAGGGGAGGACGAGGCCCATCAGCNAGCCCATCAGCAGAAGAGCCAAGGACAGTATTTTGATACGTTAGGTGTGCTCAACATTCTTGTTCAAAGCAATGTTTTTTATAATTTCATACATGTTTGTCCTTAAATGTCATGTATGTGCTGTGTTTGTGACATATCGCCTC
>NW_023198578.1:0-637 GCF_002007445.2 Ailuropoda melanoleuca
GGTCAACAGTAAAACTAAGATTTCACTCTGCTTCTGACATGGACTTTGAAGGAGATGCTTTCCAGGGACATGGAAAGCAGACTATGTGAGAAAACCAAGACAGAGCACGGACTGCCATGGGTAAAAAGACGAGACAGAAGTGGATGGAAAAGAAGCACATCCACACCATGCCTCCCTTTTTCTTTCTCCCAGCCAACATTCTGCAAACAAGAATGAAATGGGAAGAGATGCTGGTCAAGGTTTAGCAGTTAGGCTGGCCTTGGAGGAGCCATGGTGGGATCGGACAAGGCAGAATGGAGTTCTCAGACTGCTGTGGGATGCATATTAAATCCATAAATTGGGGCATCAAGGTAGGGGTGTTCGATAATTGGCTGAATTTGAATCCCCGTATAATCTCTGAAGAAGCTGCATGAGCCTCCACTGAATCCCTCAGATAGCTGTGTAAAGCTACGTATTAGTTATTACCAATTGTTTATAGTACATATACCATATATAATNCATATACCATATATAATTATACAATTATATATAGATCATTACTTGGAACTAGTATATATTAATATATAGTATTATATGAGTTTATACATAATATAGTATATATTATATAATTGCATGTATATTAGTTATTAATTATATG
>NW_023198579.1:0-199 GCF_002007445.2 Ailuropoda melanoleuca
CAGTTCCATCCATGTCGATATTCCTTCTGATGGCTGAGTAATATTCGATTGTATATATGAACCATATCTTTATTCATTCATCTGTTGATGGACATCTCAGCTCCTTTCACAGTTTGGCTATTGTGGACATTGCTGCTATGAACATTGGGGTGCATGTACCCCTTCTTTTCACTACAGCTATATCTTTGGGGTAAATACC
>NW_023198579.1:309-536 GCF_002007445.2 Ailuropoda melanoleuca
TGTAAGGGGATTCCCCTTTCTCCACAACCTCACCAACATTTGTTGTTTCCTGTCTTGTTAATTTTAGCCATTCTAACTGGTGTTAGGTGGTATCTCATTGTGGTTTGATTTGTATTTCCCTGATGCAAAGGGATGTGGAGCAATTTTTTTTCCAATTACTTGTCTTTTAACTTTCATGCTAGCTTTATAAATGGTTGATTCACTACCTTTATTATATGTTTGCTTTT
>NW_023198580.1:0-1782 GCF_002007445.2 Ailuropoda melanoleuca
AAGCAGCTTTTAGTAGTAAAGATCAGAAATTCTAGGCTTTAGTTTGACTGATCTTATTTATTTAAAAAAGTATCTTATATTAGAATTAGATAACAGACCAAGTGAAGAAAATAATTTTGACTTTATTTTCCTCTCATAACCTAAGTACTGAAGTGACATGTGAAATTGCCCTTCTAAGCAACATAAAGGAAAGACAACAAGAAAACATTTATATTTCCATGATTATAATAGTTCTACAATTAAGAGTTGTGTGGGAATGCAGCCCAATGGAAATGGAAAATCTGTACATATTCCATTTCTTATCATGATTATATGAGCCTCTCTCTTTATGTTTGCTGCAAAAGAGAGAACAGAGCAAGATATTCAACTATTTAACTAGAACTTTTTGGTTGGTTAATCTCCCAGAAGAATAATATTTATATATGCAATCTGTGATAACCAGTAAACTTATAAAATGCGTTTCTTATAGATTATTGCATTTACTTACTTGGCCAATATTTCTTTTTTACAGAAAATTGAATTTAGTTACTTAAGCAGTAAATGAATTTATTAGCCTTGGCAAAATTAACTTACTGCTCTATAAATGAACTCCACCATCATGTAATCAATTCAACACCACGTGTGGGTTCTCTGGTTTAAAAGAACATTTTGACTAGCTCTCTTCTGAAGCTGCCAAAAATTAGGGTTGCCTTTGACAGATTTAATTCAAATATAATGTAAAGCCTGGAGCCTTGTTTGACAAGGCTTAAAATATAAGATTCTCATTTAGAAAAGATAAAATCTAGGAGTAGTAATCACCTAAGAGTAAAAAAAAAAAATCATGAAGACAATGGATAATGTTAACATTGACTTATTTACTTGAACAACTCAAACTTGAAAGAATAAACTTGAGACAAATGAGAGTACACAAGTAAATTCTAGGAGATGTTAAAGGCTTAAACGTGAATTAGGTTAAAAACACGTTAGTTTAATGAAGGATGAAGTCAAGATCAAGGTAGGGAAATATCACTAAACTTTTGAATTTGTATTAAGGGAAAGGACTTTGCTTCTTTACCAAAACATCTTTAGAGGGTACCATCAAAGAAGTATTATTGGACTAGATAAAATGAATTATTCTGGTTAATGTTAGAAACCTATATCTCTAAGTAATTTATTAAATATTTGTACTTAGATGATGAAATTTACAACATTTAAAGAAATTCTAATTTCTACCTTCAAATATGTCGTGCAGAATGTACCTTCCTGTCTGAGGCAATCCCATAACTTTCTGGTCACTTTTGGGTAAAAAAAGAAAAAAAAAAAGTCCAGTCCAATACAGTACAATTTAAATCAGTTGAACATCTTAAGCTCATATCCTTCCCTTTGCGTAATAATGGCTAGCCTTCAGTCTGAGGGTCTCAGTGTGAAGAACAGAATCAGCTTTTTCATTCCTCTCCTGCCTTTTTCTAGGATCAGGGATGGGGAAATGGGCAGAAGTTGTTTTACTTAATTAGTGTTCTGTATTCCTCTTTGCTTTCAATGAGATGGGTATGGCCAGCATCGAAATGGTGACTCTTTCATGTGAAACTTGTGTAAGATCATTGGCGATTTGAGGGAAGGTCTTCCCACTGAACATTTCATAATGTGGAACCACTCCCTTCCCATCTTCCTTCTCTATCCTGGGAGACCTATGATTATATTGTGATTAAAAAAAATACATTCTGTTTGTGCGAATATTACTACAACTATTATTTATTTCAATGCTTGAAAGAATTGTAGTTCATCTCTTTTTCTCATAGACAT
>NW_023198581.1:0-10900 GCF_002007445.2 Ailuropoda melanoleuca
GACCTACACAGGTTTTCCACACTAGGCTCATTAAGCCCTGAGCCAAGATGGCTCCACCCGGAGCCAAGATGCTGCCGGACGGGCCACTTCCGGTTTGGCAGCAGTCTCGTGACCCTTTCCCCACTTCCGATTCGGCGGGTGTCACGTGGCCCACCCAGGGGGGCAAGTGACCCCTTCCTGCCACACACGTGAAACACCTAGACCTACGCAGGTGGTCCATTAAGCTCATTAAGCCCCGAGCCAAGATGAAGCCCGTCGGGATCCAAGATGGTGATGGGTGGGCCACTTCCGATTCGGCAACAGTCACGTGACCCGTCCCTCACTTCCGGTTCTGCGGGTGTCTCGTGACCGTGCCCCACTTCCGGTTTGGCGGGTGTCACGTGACCCACCCCAGGGGGGCATGTGACCCTTCCCCGCCACACACGTGACCCACCTATACCTAAGCTGGTGGTCCCCATTAGGCTCATTAAGTCCCGAGCCAAGGTGGTGCTGCCCCGAGAGAAGATGGCGCTGGAGGGCCCACTTCCGGTGTGGCGGGGGTCATGTAATCCACCCCACTTCTGGTTCGGCGGGAGACTAGTGTCCTGGCTCCACTTCCGGTTCGGTGGGTGTTACGTGACCTGCCCCAGGGGGGCAAGTGACCCTTCCCCGCCACACAAGTGACCCGCCTAGAACTATGCAGGTGGTCCCCATTAGGCTCATTATGTCCTGAGGCAAGATGGTGGTGCCCAGAGCCAAGATGGAGCCCACTGGGATCCAAGGTGGCACCGGAGGGGCCACTTCCAGTTCAGCGGGTGTCATGTGACCTGCCCCCTTCTGGTTCAGCGGGAGTCAGGTGACGCACCCCAGGAGGGCAAGTGAGCCTTGCCCAACACAGGTGACCCGCCTATACCTACACAAGTGGTCCCCATAAGGCTCATTAAGCCCTGAGCCAAGATGGCCCCCGCCGGTATCCAAAATGGCGCCAGAAGGGCAACTTCCGGTTCAGCGGGTGTCAGGTGACAAGCCCCCACTTCGGTTCAGTGGGAGACTAGTGTCCTGGCTCCACATCCGTTTCAGCGGCTGTCACGTGGACCGGCCCAGGAGGGCAAGTGACACTTTGCCGCCACACACGTGACCCGCCTAGACCTGCGCAGGTGGTCCCCATTGGGCTCATTAAGCCCCAATCCAATTTGGCGCCCACTGGGATCCAAGTGGCGCCAGACAGGTCACTTCCGGTTCAGCGGGAGTGACGTGATCTGCCCCCACTTCCGGTCGGTGCAGACATGGGACCCGACCCCCACTTCAGATTCGGTGGGTGTCACCTGACGAGCCCCATGGGGGCAAGTGACTATTCCCCGCCACACACATGACCCGCCTAGTCTTAAGCAGGTGGTCCCCATTAGGCTCATTAAGCCCCGAGCCAAGAAGGCGCACACTGGGATGCAAGATGGCGCTGGAGGCCCCACTTCCGGTTTGGCAGTTGTCACGTGACTCGCCCCAGGGGGGCAAGTGAACCTTCGGCGCCACACACGTGACCCACGTAGACCTACACAGGTGGTTCCCACTAGGCTCATTAAGCACCGAGGAAAGATGGCGTGGCCCGGAGCCAAGATGGCACCCTCCAGGATCCAAGATTGCACCAGACGGGCCACTTCTGGTTCGGCAGGAGTCAAGTGACCCGCACCCACTTCCGGTTCGGCAGGAGACACATGTCCCAGCTCCACTTCTGGTCGGCAGGTGTCACATAAACCACCCCAGGGGGCAAGTGACTCTTCCACGCCACACACGTGACCCGCCTAGACTTAAGCAGGTGGTCCCCATTAGGCTCATTATGCCCCGAGGCAAGAAGGCGGTGCCCGGAACCAAGATGGAGCCCGCCGGGATCCAAGGTGGCGCCGGAGGGGCCACTTCCGGTTTGGCGGGAGTCACGTGACCCGCCCCCACTTCTGGTTCGGCCGGAGTCAGGTGACCCAGCACCACTTCCAGTTCGGTGGGGGTCACGTGACCAGCCCCAGGAGGGCAAGTGACCCTTCCCTGCCACACAGGGGACCCATCTGGACCTACGCAAGTGGTCCCCATAAGGCTCATTAAGCCCCGAGCCAAGGGCCCCGCCGGTATCCAAGATGGCACCAGACTGGCCACTTCCATTTTGGCGGGGGTCAGGTGACACTCCCCCTGCCCACATGACTCGCTGGATCCTCCAGGTGCTCCCAATTAGGCTCAATAAGCCCCGAGCCATGATGGCGCCACCCCGAACCAAGATGGCAATCGTCGTGATCAAAGAGGGGCAACTTTCGCACCCACTTCAGGTTCGGCATGGGTCACGTGATCCACCCCCCATATCCCGTTCTTCAGAGTCACGTGACCTGCCCACGCACTTCCGGTTTGGCGGGAGACACGTGACCCACCCTCCATTTCCTTTTCGGTGGGTGTCACGTGACCTCTCACAGGGGGGCAAGTAACCCTCCACCGCCACACATGTAATGCGCCTAGACCTACGCAGGTGTTCCCCATTAGGCTCATTAAGCCCCGAGCCAAGATGGCACCACCCTGAGCCAAGATGGTGCCTGCCTGGATCCATGGTGGCGCAGAGGGTTCACTTCCGGTTCAGAGGGGGTCACGTGACACACACCCACATTCTGGTTTGGCGAGGCTCACGTGATCCACAACCACTTCCGGTTCGGCGGCAGTCACCTGACCTGCCCCCCACTTCCAGTTCGTCGGGTGTCACATGACCTGCCCGAGGCCGGCAAGTGACCCTTCACTGCCACACACGTGACCCTCCAAGTCCTACGCAGGCCAGTCCCCATTAGGCTCATTAAGCCCCGAGCAAGGATGGCGCCGCCCAGAGCCAAGATGGCGCCCGCCAGTATCAAAGATGGCGTCGGACGGGCCTCATCAGTTTCGGCGGGGGGGACGTGACCCGCACCTACATTCTGGTTCGGCCGGGGTCACGTGACCCGCCCACACATAGGGTTCAGCGGCATTCACGTGACCCCCCCGCACTTCTGGTTAAGCGGGTGTCACGTGAACTGCCTGCCCACTTCCGGTTCGGTGGGAGTTATGTGACTCGCCCCCACTTCCCTTTCGGCCGTCAGACATGTGACCCTTCCCCCACTTCCATTTCGACGGCAGTCATGTGGCCCGCCCCACTTCCGGTTCGGATGTGTCACGTGACCCACAATCACCTCCATTTCTGCGGTAGTCATGTGACCCGTCCCCCACTTCCTGTTCGGTGGGAGTCACGTGACCCGGCCCCAATTCCTGTTTGGTGGCAGTCACGTGACCCACCCCAGTGAGGCAAGTGAACCTCCCCCGCCACACATGTGTCCTGCCTAGTCCTACCCAGGTGGTCCCCATTAGGCTCATTAAGCCCTGAGCAAAGATGGAGCTGCCATGAGCCAAGATGGTGCCCGCATGGACCCAAGATTGTGTGCGATGGGCCACGTCCGGTTTGGGGGTTCATGGGTTCCTCCCCCCAACCATGTGACTCACCGGGACATCTCCAGGTGCTCCCAATTAAGCTCGTTAAGCCCCAAGCCAAGATCGCACCCCCCCGAGCCAAGATGCCGCCACCCCGAGCCAAGATGCCGCCGGATGGGCCACTTCTAGGATGGCGGCTCCAGGTGAGCCTCCCCACGCCCACGTGACTCACCGGGACTTCTCCAGGTGCTCCCAATTAGGCTCATTAAGCCCCGAGCCAAATTGCGCTGCCCTGAGCCAAAATGGCGCATGCCTGGATTCAAGATGGCACTGGCCGGGCCTCTTCCGGTTTGGCGGGGGTCAAGTGATGCACCTCCACTTCCTGTTTGATGGGGTCAAGTGACCTGCATGCATATTTCCGGTTCGGTGGGAGTCACGTGACCCGCCCACATTTCCGGTTCTGAGAGTGTCATGTGACCTGCCTCATGGGGGCAAGTAACCCACCCCAACCAAACACGTGACCCACCTAGGCCTATGCAGGTGGTCCCAATTAGCCTTATTAAGCGCGGAGGCAAGATGGCGACACTCCGAGCCAAGATGTCACCCACCGGGATTCAAGATGGCGCCGGACGGGCTACTTCTGGTTCGGAGGGGTCCTGTGACCCGCACCTACATTCTGGTTCAGCTGGGGTCACGTGATCCACCCCCACTTCCAGTCTGGCGGGTGTTACATGACCCGCAATCACCTCCATTTCTGTGGCAGGATTGTGACCCATCCCCCACTTCTGCTTCGGCAGGTGTCACGTGACCCGCCCCAGGGGGACATGTGACCCTCCCACGCCACACATGTGACCCGCCTAGTCCTATCCAGGTGGTCCCCGTTAGGCTCATTAAGCTCCGAGCCCAGATGGCACCGACCCGAGCCCAGATGCCACTGGACGGGCCACTTCCGGTTTGGCGGGAGTCAGGTGACCCTTCCCCCGCCCATGTGACTCGCCGGGACTTCTTCAGGTGCTCCCAAGTAGACTCATTAAGCCTCGAGCGAAATGGCATGGCCCGAGACAAGGTGGCGCCCACCTGGTTCCAAGATTGCACCGGACTGCCCACTTCTGGTTCGGTGTGGTCACTTGACCTGCCCACCCACTTCCGGTTGGGTGCGAGTCACGTGACCACCCCCACTTCCGGTTCGCCGGTAGTCACATGACACGACCCCACTTCTGGTTTGGCGGGTGTCACATGACCCGCCCCACGGGGCAAGTGACCCTCCCCGCCACACATGGACGTTCCAAGACCTAAGCAGGTAGTCCCCATTAGGCTCATTAAGCCCCGAGGGTAATGGCCACGCCACTGGCCAAGATGGTTCCGCCCCGAGCCAAGATAGCACCCGCTGGGATCAAAGAAGGTGCCGGAGGGGCCACTTCTGGTTTGGCGAGGGTCATGTGACCTGAACCGTCATTCTGGTTTCATGGGTGTCATGTGATTCACCCCCACTTTGGTTCGGCGGGAGTAGTGAAACAGCACCCACTTCCAGTTTGGCGGCAGTCACGTGACCCGCAACCCAATTCCGGTTCAGCAGGTGTCACATGAGCAGCCCCAGGGGGGCATGTGACCCTCCCCCACCACACACATGTCCCGCCTAGACCTACCCAGGTGGTCCCCATTAGGCTTATTAAGCCCCGAGCCAACATAGCACCGCCCCAAGCCAAATGGAGCCTGCCTGGATCCAAGATGGCGCCAAAGGTGCCACTTCCGGTTCGGCGGGTGTTACGTGACCCGCACGCACATTCTGGTTTGGCTTGGGTCACATGATCCACCCCCACTTCCGGTTCTTGGGAATCACATGACCTGCCCGTGCAGGTACGGCTCGGCGGCAGTCATGTGACCCGCACCCCACTTCCAGCTCGGCAGATGTCACGTGACCTGTCCCAGGAGGCCAAGTAACCCTCCCCCGCCACACACATAACACCTCTAGACCTCCACAGGTGGTCCCCATTAGGCTCATTAAGCTCCGAGGCAAGATGGTGCTGCCACGAGACAAGATGGTGCCCACCGGGATCAAATATGTTGCCTGACCGGCCACATCTGAGTCGGCGTGGGTCACATGACTGGAACCCACATTCTGGTTTGGCGGGTGTCAAGTGATCCACCATCACTTCCAGTTCAGCGGGGTCACGTGACATTCCCCGGGGGGGCAAGTGACCCTACCCCACCACAGACATAACCCGCCGAGACCTATGCAGGTGGTCCCCATTAGGCTCATTAAGCCCCAAGCGAAGATGGCACCACCCTGAAACAAGATGGTGTCCACCAGGATCCGATATGGCGGCAGACGGACCACTTCCGGTTCGGCGGGGTTCACGTGACCCGTCCCTAATTCTGGTTCATCGGGTGTCACGTGACTCACCCCAGTCCATCAAGTGACCATTCCCCGCCACACACGTGACCCTCCTACTCCTACGTAGGTGGTCCCCATTAGCTCATTAGGTGCCGAGCCAAGATGGCGCCACCATGGGCCAAGATGACGCCTGCCGGTGTCCAAGATGGAGCCGGACTGCCCACTTCAGGTTCAGCGGGTTCACGTGACCCCCCCCCACATTCTGCTTCGGCTGCAGTCACGTGACCCGCCCCCTACTTCCGGTTCGGTGTCAGGTGAGCCACACCACGGGGCCAAGTGAACCTCCCCCGCCACAGGCGCGGGGGGCCTTTGAATGTCATAGAGGGCTAGGAGGGCCCTGCCCGTTCTCACGCACAGAATGATCGGAAGCTTTCCGATGGGCCTAGGTGGTGGCCTGGCGGCAGGGTGAGTCTGGCACTGGGGCTCAGGGGTCCCCAATCCCCAGCGTTGTGGGCCCAAGCCCCTTGGGAAGGGCCCCTTGGGGGCCGACCTGGGGTTAGGGTTAACTCCCAGGAGGCCTGAAGGCCCCCGCCAAAGGCTGTGCGGCTAGCGGAGGGGCGTGCCAAGGTGAGCGCGCTGGGGAGGGGGAGCGTGGACCCAAGGGTTTTGACACGGGGGGGCCTTCGAAGGTCTTCGGGGGCTCAGAGGGACCTGCCCGTTCTCCAGCCTGAATGAGAGGCAGCGCCCTGATGGACCCGGGTGGCGGCCTAGCGGCAGGGTGACTCTGCAGCTGGGGCTCGGGGGTCCACATTCCTGAGTGTTGCGGCACCAGGCCCCTTGGGATGTGCCCTTCAGGGGCAGACCTAGGGTTAGGGTTACCCACAGGAGACCGGCAGACCCAAGCCGACAGCTGTGCAGTGAGCGGAGGGGCAGGCCGAAGTGAGGGCGCTGGGGAGGGGGAGCGTGGGCCCAAGGGTTTTGGCGCAGGGGGCCTTCGAAGGACGCCATTGGCTCGGAGTGCCCTGCCCGTTCTCTCGCCCTGAATGAGCGGTAGCGCCCCATTGGGCTGGGGTGGCAGCCTAGCAGCAGGGTGAGTCTGGGTTTGGGGCTCGGGGGTCCCCAATGCCCAGCGTTGTGGCACCAGGCCCCTTGGGACGGGCCCCTTGGGGGCCGACCAAGGGTTAGGGTTAGCCCCCAGGAGGCCGGCAGGCCAGAGCCGATGGCTGTGCCGCGAGCAGAGGGGCGGGCTGAGGTGAGGTCGCAGGTTGATGGAGCGGGGGCCCAAGGTTTTTCACGCGGGTGGGCTTCGAATATCGTCGGAGGCTCGGAGGGCCCTGCCCGATCTCCCACACTTAATGAGCGGCGGCGATCTGATGGGCCCAGCTTGCGGTCTGGAGGCAGGATGAGTCTGGCACTGGGGCTCAGGGGTCCACAATCACCAGCATTGCAACACCAGGCCCCTCGCGAAGGGCCCATCGGGGGCCGACCTAGGTTAGAGTTAGCCACCAGGTGGCCGGCAGGCCCGAGCTGATGGCTGTGCGGCGAGCAGAGGGGCAGGCCGAGGTGAGGGCGCTGGGCAGGGGGAGTGTGGCCCAAGGGTTTTGATGCAGGGGGGCTTTGTAGGTCACCCGGGGCTCAGAGGGCCCTGCCCATTCTCCCGCCCTGAATGAGCGGCAGCGCCCCAATGGGCCCGGGTGGTGGCCTGTCAGGAGGGTGAATGTGGTCCTGGGGCTCGGGGCTCTCCAATCCCTAGCGTTGCAGTGCCAGGCCCCTTGGGATGGGCCCCTCCGGAGACGACCTAGGGTTAGGTTATTGCCCAGGAGGCTGGCAGGCCCGAGCTGATGGCTGTGTGGCGAGCAGAGGGGCGGGCCGTGGTGAGGGCGCTGGGGAAGGGGAGTGTGGGACAAAGGGTTTTGGCACATGGGGCCTTTGAAAGTCGCCAGGTGCTCAGAGGGCCCTGCCTTTCACCCATCCTGAATGAGCGGTGGGGCCCCGATGGACCGATGTGGTGGCATGTCGGCAGGGTGAGTCTGGCATTGGTGTTCGGTTGTCCCCAATCCCCAGCGTTGCGGGGCCAGGCTCCTTGGGTAGGGCCCCCCGGGGACCGACCTAGGGTTAGGGTTAGCAACCTGGATGCCTGCAGACCCGAGTCGATGGCTGTGCGGCGAGCGGAGGAGTGGGCCAAGGTGAGGTCACTGGGCAGGGGGAGCGTGGGCCCAAGGGTTTTGGTGCAGGGGGGCTTCGAATGTCACTGGGGGCTCGGAGGTCCCTGCCTGTTCTCCCGTACTGAATGAGCGGCGTCACCCCATTGGGCCCGTGTGGTGGCCTGGCAGCAGGGTGAGTCTGGCATTGGGGTTCGAGTGTCCGCAATAACCAGTGCTGCGTCGCCAAGCCCCTTGGGAAGGGCACCTCCGGGGCCAAACCAGGGTAGGGTTAGCCCCCAGGAGGGTGGCAGACTCGAGCCAAAGGCTGTGTGGCGAGCGGAGTGGCATGCCGAGGTGAAGGCGCTCGGGAGGGGCAGTGTGGGCCCAACGGTTTTGGCACCTAGGGGCCTTTGAAAGTCGCCAGGTGCTCGGAGGGCCCTGCCTTTCACCCGTCCTGAAAGAGCGGCGGGGCCCCGATGGGCCGATGTGGTGGCCTGGCAGCAGGGTGAGTCTGGCGCTGGGGCTCGGGGGTCCCCAATCCCCAGGGTTGCGGCACCAGGCCCCTTGGGAAGGGCCCCTCAGGGGCCGACCTAGGGTTAGGGTATCGCCCAGGAGCCTTGCAGGTCTGAGCTGATGTTTGGGCGGCGAGTGGAGGGGCAGGCCGAGGTGAGGGTGCTGGGCAGTGGGAGCTTGGGCCCAAGGGTTTTGGCGCAGAGGTGCTTCAAAGATCTCCGGGGGCTCGGAGGGCCCTGTCTTTCTCCCATCCTGAATGAGCAGAGGGGCCCCTATGCACCCGTGTGAGGGCCTGGAGGTAGGGTGAGTCTGGCGCTGGGGCTCGGGGGTCCCCAATCCCCAGCGATGTGCCGCCATGCCCTTGGGAAGGACGCCTTGGGGGCCACCTAGAGTTAGAGTTAGCCCCCTGGAGGCCGGCAGGCCTGAGCCGACGGCTGTGCGGAGAGTGGAGGGGTGGGCCGAGGTGAGGGCACTGGGGAGGAGGAGCATGGGCCCAAGGGTTTTGGAGCGGGGGGCCTTCAAATGTCGCCAGGTGCTCAGAGGGCCCTGCCTTTCACCCGTCCTGAATGAGTGGAGGGGCCACGATGGACCGATGTGGCGGCCAGTGGGCAGGGTGAGTCTGGCCCTGGGGCTCGCGGGTCCCCAGTCCCCAGCGTTGCGGAGCCAGGCCCTTTGGGAAGGGCCCTCGGGGGCCGATCTAGGGTTAGGGTATCACCCAGGAGGCTGGCAGGCTCGAGCCATTTGTTGTGCGGCGAGCGGAGGGGTGGGCCGAGGTGAGGGCGCTGGGCAGGGGAAGCGGGGCCCAAGGGTTTTGGTGCAGGGGGGTTTTGAATGTCGCTGGGGGCTCGGAGGGCCCTGGCTGTTCTCCAGCCCTGAATGAGAGGCGGCACCCCGGTGGGCCCAGGTTGTTTCCTGGCGGCACTGTGAGTCTGCCACTGGGGCTCAGGGGTCCCCAATCCCCAGCGTTGCGGCGCTATACTCCTTGGGTAGGGCCCCCCGGGGACAGACCTAGGGTTAGGGTTAGCACCCTGGAAGCCTGCAGGCCCGAGTCGACGGCTGTGCGGCCAGTGGAGGAGTTGGCCGAGGTGAGGGCGTTGGGGAGGGGGAGCATGGATCCAAGGGTTTTGGCGCGGGGTCCATCGAATGTCGCCAGGAGCTCGGAGGCCCCTGCCTGTTCTCCTGCCCTGAATGAGCGGCGGAGCCCTGTTGGGCCCGTGTGGTGGCCTGGCGGCAGGGTGAGTCTGGCGTTGGTGTTTGGTTGTCCCCAATCCCCAGCGTTGCCGTGCCCGGCCCCTTGGGAATGGCACCTCGCGGGCCAACCTAGGTTTAGGGTTAGCCCCCAGGAGGCCGGCAGACTGGAGCTGAAGGCTGGGAGGCGAGTGGATGGGCGGGCCGAGGTGAGGGCTATGGGCAGGGGGAGCATGGGCCCAAGGGTTTTGGCGCTGGGGCTTTCGAATGTCTCCCTGTGCTCGGAGACCCCTGCCTGTTCTCCCGTCCTGAATGAACATCGGGGCCCCGATGGGCCCATGTGGTGGGCTGTCGGCAGGGTGAGTCTGACACTGGGGTTCGGGGGTCCCTAATCCCCAGCATTTCGGCACCAGGCCCCTTGGGATGGGCCAGTTGTGGGCNACTGGGGTTTGGGGGTTCCTAATCCCCAGCATTTCGGCACCAGGCCCCTTGGGATGGGCCAGTTGTGGGCCGACCTAGGGTTAGGGTTAGCCCCAGGAGGCCGGCAGACCCAAGCCGAGGGCTGTGCAGCGAGCGAAGGCTTGGCCCGAGGCAAGGTCGCTGGGGAGCAGGAGGGTGGGCCCAAGGGTTTTGGCACAGGGGGCCTTCGAATGTCGCCTGGGGCTGGAGGGCCCTGCACATTCTCCTGCCATGAATGAGCAGCGGCACCCCGATGGGATCATATGGTGGTCTAGTGGAAGGCTGAGTGTAGCGCTGGGGTTCAGGGGTCCCCAATCTCCAGCATTGCAGCGCCAGGCCCCTTGGGAAGGGCCCCGCGGTGGCCGAGGTAGGGTTAGGGTTAGCACCCAGGAGGCCGGCAGGCCCAAGCCCACGGCTGTGTGGCGAGCAGAGGGGCGAGCCGAGGTGAGGGCGCTGGGCAGGGGGGGCGTGGGCCCAAGGGTTTGGGCGCGGGGTCCTTCGAAGTTCGCCGGGGGCTCGGAGGGCCCTGCACGTTCTCCCACCCTGAACGAGCGGTGGCGCCCCGATGGGCCCGGGTGGCGGCCTCGCGTCAGGGTGAGTCTGGCTCTGGGGCTCGGGGTCCCCAATCCCCAGCATTGTGGCGCCTGGCCCCTTGGGAAGGGCCACTCCTGGGCTGACCATATGCTTAGGGTTAGCACCCAGGAGGCCGGCAGGCCGAGGTGACAGGCGTGCGGTGTGCTGAAGGGCGTGCCAAATTGAGGGCGCTGGGGAGAGGGAGCGAGGGCCCAAGGGTTTTGGCGCGGGGTGCCTTCGATTTTTGCCTTGGGCTCTGATGGCCCTGCCCGTTCTCCCGCCC
>NW_023198582.1:0-558 GCF_002007445.2 Ailuropoda melanoleuca
ATAGATAATTCTATAAAATGCATTTAAGCTTTGGAACTCTTCACTATTTACTGTAAAACGAAGATACTCGGGTCAAAGGATATCTGTGAGAGAAGAAGGGTGACTAGGTTAGTAATTGGCACAAAACAGATACAAAGGGTGACATTTGACCTTGATTATATTTTTTATATTTTTTAAATATTTCATTTATTTGACAGAAAGAGACAACCAACAAGAGAGGGAACACAAGCAGGTAGAGTGGGAGAGAAAGAAGCAGGCTCCCAGCGGAGGAGCCTGATGTGGGGCCTGATCCCAGAACGCCAGGATCACGCCCTGAGCTGAAGGTAGAGGCTTAACGACTGCGCCACCCAGGCGCCCCACACCTTCATTATTAATATAGTGTTATTTTTATGAGATTGNTATTTTTATGAGATTGTATCTATACTCTCCAAAGCAATGAATTATGTAAAAAAAGAGAGAACATTTGTCTATCATTTATCTGCATAGCTTTTAACTACCTAGCATGAATCTTTTTCTCTTGTTTACCAAAGTGACTGCTTGTAAGCTATTTCACACACA
>NW_023198584.1:0-2252 GCF_002007445.2 Ailuropoda melanoleuca
TAAACACTCTCCCACATTCTTTACATTCATTTCATTTCTCTCCTGTGTAATTTCTCTTGGGCCAAGCAAGGTTAGAATTGCTTCTGATGGTTTTTCCACACAAACTGAATTCATGGGGTTTCTCTCTGGGTTGAGTTAGCATCTGTTGGTTAAGGAATAAGCGATAACTAAAGGCTTTCTCACTTTCATTGGACTCATGGGGATTCCCCCCAGCCCCCACATAAAGTTTGCACTAGGGATGCCTGGGTGGCTCAATCTGTTAATCATCTGCCTTTGGCTCAGGTCATGATCCCAGGGTCCTGGGATCGAGTCCCACATCAGCCTCCTTGCTCAGTGGGGAGCCTGTTTCTCCCTCTGCCTGCCACTCCCCTTTGTGTTCTCTCTCTGTCTCTGACAAATAAATAAAGCCTTAAAAAAAGTCTGCACTATAAAAAAAGCAAAAACCTACATGAGAAGTTACTACCATTTTCAGAGCACATGTACCGCTCCTGCCCTATTTGAGTTCTTTTGAATTTTAAGTAAGGTGAATGCTCTGCCACAAGGTCCCATCATAGTCATGACATTCATAAAGCTGCTTATGTAGATTTTTCTTGATAATTACTTAAACAAAAACTGAATTATATGTCAACATCGACTAAGTCATATTAATGGATCTGCTTACTTATGGCAACTCTCCATAAATAAATACTGAAATTGGTTTAGAATGTTCCCCAAATTCATGATACTCAGAGACTCTCCCCTGAGAAACAGCTTCTTTTGGGTGAAGGTCACTGGACCCAAGTGTCTCCCCCTGGTGGTTGTGCCCTTCTTCTAAGACAGCAATCCCAGACTTCCACTGCGGAGAACCGGCAATGTGCCCTCATGAGCCTTACCATTTTCCTGACAGTAGGTGTTTTTTCCAGACTTTATTCTGCTTTGCAGTGGTCTTTTGATTTTAAGTTGAAACTTTTGATATGAAATTAATGGGGGAGAGGAGGACAAAGATTTAAGTTCTTAGAGAAATAAATGATGAGATAAAGGTAATCAAAAACAAAAACAAAGAGCCAGACCCACGTAGCTTTTTTTCATAGACTGACCCTAACCATGAGGAGTCAATGTGACAGGAAAAAATGCCCCAGCAGTTGAACAGACTTTAAGGATTTCAGCAATATGAAGAATTTGATAGTGACAGAAACAAGGGATGGAAATGCTAAGAAATTATTTGGTCAAGAATGAGATGGGTGCTAACAGTCTGATAGAGGGCACTATCAAAGTTTGGGGACAACAGAAAAATGAACAAACAGGTGGGGCCATGTTCCAATAAAACTATATTTACAAAAGTGTAAATGTTCAGAAAAAAAAGGAAGCAGGACAGAGCTTTCTCTGGGAACAAAAGAAAGCTGGGGAGAAAAGGAAGAAGGAGAGGAAGGGAAGCCATCCCTAGTGGCCTGAGATCATTTTTCAGACGAGATAACATTTTAAATGGCATTGTAATGGCAGTGTATGGTGACAGAGGGTAGCTATACTTGTGGTGAGCATAGCATAACATAAAAACTTGTTGTCGAATCCCTATGTTGTACACCTGAAACTAATATAACACTGTGCGTCAACTATCCCTCAATTTTTAAAAAATCATGACATTTTAGAAATTCCCTGAATGGAGTTCCTTTTGCCTGGGGCTCACCTTTACTGGTTTCTTAGAGAATCAGAGCTGTCCTTTTCTTGGTCCCCAGCTCCTCCTGCTCCACCTAGGTAAGGTCAGGTTTATGGAAATGACACACATACACAGGGAAAGACACATCGGGGGGATGTGCAGGGATGAAAAGGCAACTTCCCTTAGAGCGGGGCCAACATTTTCAGAGGAAAGGCATGTGTCACCCCACGAGCAATGGGGTGTTGTTACCCAGGACCATAACAAACTANTTTTCAGAGGAAAGGCATGTGTCACCCCATGAGCAATGGGGTGTTGTTACCCAGGACCATAACAAACTACCTCACATCATGCCCTATAGGGACTGGGGATCCTCAGCCCCAAGCTCAGAGACACACTTCACGAACACCAAAGCTTCTAATCATGAAGAAAATAAAGTCAGCATAAAGATGAATCTTCATTCTCGAGGGGAAGATGCTAGACTAGGGATTAGGAACTAGAGCCCGGAGTTAGCCACCTGCTTTTGTAAATAAACTTTTAAAGGAGCACAGCTCTATTTGTTGACACACCACACTACACTGGGCACGACATTAGCAGCGTTTCGTAGTTGCAACAGAAACTC
>NW_023198585.1:0-602 GCF_002007445.2 Ailuropoda melanoleuca
ATGACCATCAAGTCTGTTTCAGGGCAAGTGCTTCTCAGCATCACACCAACCCCAGAAACAAAATAAAGAACTCCTTGCACAAGATGTCAACAGCACTGGGATGGGGAAGGAATAACTGGTCACCAGGATCAAAGAGTTGCCTATAGCAAACCTCATCCATTACTGTGTATTTGTTGTAAGAGCCAACTGACATCAAAGTATCAAATATTAGTGCCAAAGAAAGGCTTGACTATATTTTTAAAAGAGCACATAATGCCTTAGAATAAGTTTTAAACTAAGGTTTCTCCATCAAAGCAATTTCGGCTTTAAAGTAAAGTCTAAGGAACGTTCTAAGAAGAGTTTCTGTCCATGGCAGTGAACGGCCAGCCAGTGCAGGCAATCCGGAACCAAGTGGTCCAGNCCCGGAACCAAGTGGTCCAGCTGGCACAATCTCTACCCAGGCCATCAACAGCCTGGCCCCCTTTGACCTCACTGGTTACATTTCAAGCTCCAGCATGGTTTCTCTTCTGGAACCTAATTATCTTAGGGTACCACAACTAAAACAATCTTCTTTATGTCTGTGAATATATTTTCTTGTACAGGCTAATGTAAAAATCATCCCA
>NW_023198586.1:0-642 GCF_002007445.2 Ailuropoda melanoleuca
AACATAAGCAGGGGGAGTGGGAGAGGAAGAAGCAGGCTCATAGCGGAGGAGCCTGACGTGGGGCTCGATCCAAGAACACCGGGATCACGCCCTGAGCCGAAGGCAGACGCTTAACTGCCGTGCCACCCAGGCGCCCCCATCCCTTTGGAGTTTATCTTTGTGTATGGTATGAGAAAGTGGTCAAGTTTCATTCTTTTGCATGTAGCTGTCCAATTTTCCCAGCACCATTTNCCATTTATTGAAGAGACTGTCTTTTTTCCACCGGATGTTTTTTCCTGCTTTATCAAAGATTAGTTGCCCAAAGAGCCGAGGGTCCATTTCTGGGTTCTCTATTCTGTTCCGTTGGTCTATGTATCATTTTTGTGCCAGTACCATGCTGTTTTTGTGATCACAGCTTTGTAGTATAGCTTGAAATCTGGCACTGTGATGTCCCCAGCTTTGTTTTGCTTTTTCAACAATTCCTCAGCGATTCGGGACCTTTTCTGGTTCCACACAAATTTAAGGGCTGTTTGTTCCAGCTCTTTCAAAAATGTCATTGGTATTTTGATCGGGATAGCATTGAAAGCGTAGATTGCTCTGGGCAGCATAGACATTTGATTTTATTTTTTAATTTTTAAAAAAGATTTTATTTATTTATTTGAC
>NW_023198586.1:727-903 GCF_002007445.2 Ailuropoda melanoleuca
CTGATGTGGGGCTTGATCCCAAAATGTCGGGATCACGCCCTGAGCCAAAGGCAGACGCTTAACGACTGCACTACCCAGGCGCCCCTGCATAGACATTTTTTTTAAATTTTATTATATCATGTTAATCACCATACAGTACATCCCCAGATTCCGATGTAAAGTTTGATGCTTCATTA
>NW_023198588.1:0-784 GCF_002007445.2 Ailuropoda melanoleuca
CCAAACCTTGGCAGCTCTCCTGGCCCCTGAACCTAGAGCCCAAGAGACCCAGTGTTTCAATCCTGCACACTCTCAGCATTTCTGCTGTTTCTGGTTCACAAAGTGAGATTTATCTTGCTTCTGAGTCCTGAACTGTCTTTCTGTTTTTTTCTTTTATATTTCATCTATTATGGCTACGATTTTGAAGCACAGGGGACGCAGCAAAGCATGAACATACCATGCCGACCTGACAAACAGTAAGGTCATTTGAGCTTACTGCTAACTGGACTGGACGAGTCTTGTGTCTAGAGATCAATCTTTGTAGAGACGTGAGGGTAAAACCAAACTGTGAAACCAGCTTGGATGCTCCTGACTCAAAGCTGAACATCTCATGATACATTAGGGAGCTGGTGGCAAACGAGGCTTTGAAGAGACAGGCCACAGTTGCTATTTGTTTACAAACCACAAGGAACTTCAGGGAATTAAGAAAAAGGCACAACATTAATTCCATTTCTGTAGTCATTTGAAAAGAGAACAGATGAGAGTCGTAACGTTTAAAAATAATTATCCCTGTGCATGGTCACTTTATCCATCTCCATAAATAAAGGAAGAATACTCAGCCCACAGAATTACAGAAATCTCCATTCTGCAAGAGCTNTTGCAAGAGCTGGTAATGAGGCTTTTACTAGATTCCTTAATCACCCTATTCAATCATGGCTTTCAATTTCCTTTCCGATAATTTCATCTCCCGAAGCAGCGGATCTGAAGACAACACTTCCTGGGACAAGAGGGAGTGATAACTGAA
>NW_023198589.1:0-2357 GCF_002007445.2 Ailuropoda melanoleuca
CTTATGCTTATATGTGAATAGAAACATTCTGGAAGGTTACCTCCAGTAATGGATTCAAGAGAGGAGATGGACAGAAGGAAACTTTTCCTCAAGCACAACAGAAAGGTGTTTGTTTTTGTTGTGTTGGATTTCACCACAAGCATATATTGACTTCCTCTCAGGACAGCCCGTTTCAGGAAGTGTCCCGGCCCCTCCCAGCGAGGGTGCCGCCTCCCCGCTGTGCCCCCTGGCACTCTGGACACCACTCTATTCCAGAACTTCGCATACCACGTGGCCCACGTGGTTCACTCACTGTGAACTTCCCAAGTTAGCGGAGAGCTCCTTTGAGGCGAGGGACTTGGCTGCTTTTTCTGCATGCCCAGCCCCTGCTGGGGTGCCTGATACATAGTTACCACTTAGTTACCCAGGAGGGAGGGAAGGAGGGTCCCATATGAAGATTAACTAGGTCGCGGAACACACACTACTAAAAGAAGGTGGAATCAGGAGACCAGGAAGGCTGGCCAGAAAGACAGCACTGATTAGAATGAAGAATGGATTCGAGTCTAGTTCTCTTAACGTGAAAGCCTTGAGGCGTGTGAACAAGGCAGGCAGGTGCGCTCCGGAGCAGCTAGGTAGCAGAGGGCCAGGCCCAGAGCTGCAGGCGCTTTCCGTGAGAAAGAAGCTGTGGCCACTGTCACAATCCCTACACGGCCACAAGTGCCTTATGACTGCTTCACGCAAGGAGGCAGTCCTGAGAGCAACTTCCGACCATCCCAGCTCTCTGCTGGAAACACCCAGAGGCCTCAGACGGTCTGGAGCAAGTCTGGACTGTGGCCATGCATAATGCCTCAAGATCACTTTCATTAATTACCTTCCTCCCACGATGATGGCAGTGTTCATTGAAATCATCTATGTGAAACACTGAGCACAGTCCCTGGCAGGGAGTAAGCACTCCAAATATAAGGTATTATTTTTAAGCTGCTTATAGAATCTTTTCAAGAGTTCTAAGCATTACGACTGCAAAAGTCACCAGGACGTGTTTGATTTCCAACAAGAGCCAGGCCTCCCCATTTATCTCAGCAATAAATAAGCATACTGTCTTCCTCAGCACATTCAAAACAAACTGGAAGCCGTTGCTTCTGTATTTCTTTCTTTTGCTATCATTTCAAAATCGAGCTGACTTTGTCAGCTAGCACACTCTCATCTTAGAGAGCCGGTATTTACATAAACTTTACACTCAGGACGTCTTTCTTTGTCCCATCTTGACATCTGGACCACGGCTGACGTGGTTAGCACCGGAATTCACTTACCACAGTGGGAGGGTCATTCCATTCTTCATAGGAGAGGGCAGCGTATGGATAGATGCGGTCACTGATAATCTGCAGAGTGGCCAGTGCGATGGCTTTAATGGACTGAAAGTACGCTTCCCAGAACCACCGTGCCTGCAAAGAAAACAACGCTCGGTTCAGTGGCAAGCAAGCGAGCCACAGCGGAAGAACTAGATGCTCTATCACAGCCAGCTCTGGGTCTGGGTAACTCCTTTATTCCCGCAGGGAGGGAGCCTATAGCGAACGCTCCCTGCTGTTTGAGCCGGCTGCATCAGAAGTGTGCGTTCATCGAATGCAGCCAAAACGGACTGTGAGCAAGGGAAATGCACACTGGATTCAATTCGGGCAGAAGAGAAACTATGTCTTGATGAAAATATCAGTGTTACACCATAGCAAGTTATAGTCCTTTTCCTTTTTTTTNTGTTACACCATAGCAAGTTATAGTCCTTTTCCTTTTTTTTGCATATACATAAAGTGCACAAATCTTAAATGTACAACTCAGCAAATGTTTAGGTATGTACATACTCTTATAACTAAAACCAAAATAAAGATACCAAACATTCCAGCACCCCAGAAGATTCTCTTCTGCTTCCCAGGCACTTTCTCAATCATCCAAGAGTGATCATTATTCTGATTTCTATTGTGCCTGCTACTGACTTTCATACACATGGAATCAAAACAGTATTTACTCTTTTGTGTCTGACTTCTTTTGCCAACACTTGGAACATTTAAGTCAGGTTTCGGCGTCAAGATTATGATGGCCTCTTAAAATGAGTAGAAATGTGTTCCTTCTTTTTTCTATTCCCTGAGAAATTTTATGCAAGGTTGGCATTCTTTCTTTCTTGAAAGGTTTAGAAGAATTCACCTAAAAGCCATCTGGGTTAGGTGATTTTGGGTGTGTGAAGATTTTAAATCATGGATTACTCTTCTTTCACAGACACAAGATTATACATATTTTAATGTCAGTTTCAAAAGTAGTATTTTTCAAGGAATGTGTTTATTTCATCTAAATTGTTAAATTTATTGGGCTAAATGTGTGCTAACATCTAG
>NW_023198591.1:0-2417 GCF_002007445.2 Ailuropoda melanoleuca
GTCTGTTTTTGTGCCAGTACCATGCTGTCTTTGTGATCACAGCTTTGTAGTACAACTCGAAATCCGGCATTTTGATGCCCCCAGCTTTGTTTTTCCTTTTCAACAATTCCGTGGTGATTCTGGGCCTTTTCTGGTTCCACACAAATTTAAGGACTATTTGTTCCAGTTCTTTGAAAAATGTCATCAGTATTTTGATCGGGATAGTATTGAAAGTGTAGATTGCTCTGGGTAGCATGGACATTTTAACTATGTTAATTCTTCCGATCCATGAGCATGGAATATTTTTCCATCTTTTGGTGTCTTCTTCAATGTCTTTCAACAGTGATTTATAGTTTCTAGAATATAGATATTTTACGTCTCTCCAAGGTAACGTATGGTTTTTGGTGCTATTGTAAATGGAATGGATTCCCTATTTTCTCTTTCTTCTGTCTCATTATTCGTGTATAGAAATGCAGCTGATTTTTGAGCATTGATTTTGTTTCCCGCCACGTTACTGAATTGCTCTATAACTTCTAACAGTTTGGGAGTGGATTCTTTTGGTTTTCCATATAGAGTATCATGTCATCTGCGAAGAAAGACAGTTTGACTTCTTCTTTGCTGATTTGGATACCTTTTATCCCTTTTTGTTGTCTGATTGCTGTTGCAAGGACTTCTGGTACTATGTTGAATAATAGTGGTGAGAGTGGGCATCCTTGTCGTGTTCTTGATCTTAAGGGAAAGGCTTCCAGCTTTTCCCCATTGAGAATGATATTTGCTGTAGGCTTTTCATAGATGGTTTTTATGAGATTGAGGAATGTACCCTCTATCCCTACGCTCTGAAGGGTTTTAATCAGGAAAGGATGCTGTATTTTGACAAATGCTTTTTCTGCATCTATTGAGAGAATCATATGATTTTTGAATTTTTCCTTCTGGATAAAATCTAAGACCCCAATCGATTTGCGAATGTTGAACCACGCTTGCATTCCAGGTATGAATCCCACTTGGTCATGATGGATAATCCTTTTAATGTACTGTTGGATTCTATTAGCAAGGATCTTGTTGAGGATTTTGCATCCATATTCATTAGAGAAATCGGTCTGTAATTCTCCTTTGTGAGGGGTCTTTGCCTGGTTTGGGGATCAAGGTAATATTGGCCTCATAGAATGAGTTTGGTAGCTTTCCTTCTGTTTCTATTTTTTGAAATAGCTTTAGGAGAATAGGTATTAGTTCTTCTTTGAATGTTTGGTAGAATTCCCCAGGAAAACCGTCCGGGCCTGGAGTTTTGTTATTTGGAAGGTTGTTTATCACCGACTCAATCTCTTCATAATTAATTGGCCTGTTTAAAAAATCAATTTCTTCCTNCTGTTTCAGTCTTGGTAGTTTATAGGTTTCCAGGAAGGCCTCCATCTCTTCCAGATTGTTTAGTTTTTTGGCATATAGCTGTTGATAAAAGTTTCTAATAATCCTTGCAATTTCAATGGTGCTGGTCGTGACCTCTCCCTTTTCAGTCATAATTTTAATAATCTCAGTCCTTTCTCTTTGTTTTTGGACAAGTTTTGCCAGTGGTCTATCAATTTTATGGATTCTCTCAAAGAACCAGCTTCTAGTCCTGTTTGATCTGCTCTACTGTCCTCCTGGTTTTTATTCATTGATTTCTGCTCTAATCTTGGTCTCTGCTTCCTCGTGCGTGGATTAGGCTTGTCCCTCTGTTGCTGTTCCAGCTTCTTGAGGTGAGAATATAAAAACTGCATTTTAGATTTTTCTATTCTTTTGAGTGAGGCTTGGATGGCTATGTATTTCCCCCTTAGGACTGCCTTTGCAGTATCCCATAGGTTTTGGACCGTTGTGTATTCATTCTCGTTGGTCTCCATAAATTGTTTAATTTGTTTTTTGATTTCCTGGTTTATCGAGTCATTCTTGAGCAGGATGGTTCTTAGCCTCCAAGTGNTCAGGATGGGTCTTAGTCTCCAAGTGTTTGAATTTCTTCCAAATTTTTCCTCGTGGTTGAGTTCCAATTTCAGAGCATTGTGTTCTGAGAATATGCAGGGAATAATTTCAGTCTTTTGGTATCGGTTGAGACCTGTTTCGTGACCCAGAATATGGTCTATTCTTGAGAATGTTCCATGGGCATTAGAATAGAATGAGTATTCTTTGGTTCTGGGGTGTAGTGTTCTATATATATCTATGAGGTCCAACTCNTCTTTGGTTCTGGGGCGTAGTGTTCTATATATATATCTATGAGGTCCAGCTCGTCGAGTATGTCATTCAAAACCCTTGTTTCTTTGTCGATTTTTTGCATGGGTGTGCTGTCTATTTCTGATAGTGGAGTGTTGAGGTCTCCTACTATTAACGTATTTTTATCTATACGTCTCTTTATTCTGGTTAAGAGTTGGCTTGTGTATCTTGCTGCTCCCTTGTTGGGGGCATAGATATTTATA
>NW_023198592.1:0-913 GCF_002007445.2 Ailuropoda melanoleuca
CTCTCTCTCTCTCTCTCTCTCTCCCCTCCCCTTTTTAAGTTGCTCTTTTGAGCAGTTCTATTTGTGAATACCCGTTATTTCATGACTTGTGGTCTTCACTTCTGCAGGTCTCCCAACGAAAAAAAGAGAAAACTTTGCTTCTTAGAACAAAACTCATTCCCTGATGCAGTTACCACAGGGTCCTTCGAGGAACTTGTCAACACCACCAGAGACCACCAGGAACACGCCCCTTAACCAGACGAATTGGGTGGTCGCTTGTTGCGAAAGTGAGAGGGGACGCGCTTCACGGCGAGGGTGTCAGGAATGGCTTGTTACGTATAGGATGTGGGCTTGTGGGAAGAGTTTAAGCAAGCGAGGCCGGCCTTTGAATGGGACGTAAAGGATAGCAGCAGCATTTGCTAACACCCCCCCACCCCCCCAGTATGCCACTTTGGCATAAGGATTATTTTTGAGCTCAAACAGAAGGAAGAACGCTACCCTCTGACGATTTGCCTCAGAGCAGGACATAAATGTGCACAGAAGTTAATCACTGACAACCCTAGATCCTTATCGGCCCAGAGACTGGCACCAGAGGACTCTACCTAACAGACTTTACCTTCCGGCCGGCCCTTACCTTCCACTATTCCACTACCCCCCCTCCCCGTATTTACCTTCCTACAGTTTGCCACCCTAGAAACTCAAAGCCCTTTTGTCTTGTCACTTCTCTGAAAATTAATTCATCTATCTACCTACCTATCTATCTATGTCCTTTTTCTTTTTCTTCTGTTCGTTTTGTGTTAAGGGGCTATGCAAGCCCGAGTTCTAGCCACCCCACTGAGTTACTCATCCCCGAGTTTCTCCCGTGTATATGTGAGCTATACACGCTAATAAACTTGTTTGTTTTTCTCTTGTTAATCTGTCTCTTGTTATAAAG
>NW_023198593.1:0-1099 GCF_002007445.2 Ailuropoda melanoleuca
ATCTGTCTACCAGGGGCCCTGGGTGGCCACTGGTATGCTTTTTGTCATGATAGTTTTGCTTTTCCTAGAATTTCATCTAAATGAAATCATAAGTACAACATCCAAAGAATGGGGTTTCCATACATAATAAAGAAATTAGAGAGCAGAAATTATCAAAGAAATAATTTTCTCCAATCTTCTAATTAAAAGGTTCTATTCTATGTCTAGCATAATAAAAAAGTAACAAAAGATANAAAAAGTAACAAAAGATAAAAACCTCCCACACTTACACATAACAATGTGAAATTTAATAGAAGCAAGGATAAAAGGACAATCTAAAAGATCTATGAAGGAAACCATAAAACTCTTACATGAAAGGAAGAATAAGATGGGCATAAAATAATTCTAGATCTGAATCAGGTGGATCAATGCCTTATGTGAGCTGAGGGAAAGTTATATGGAATGCTATACAAGCCACACTATCAGTTAAGTGTGAAGAGCCAGTAAATATGCTATTAAATATGCCAAGATGCAGAAATTTTATTTCTCATGCACTATGCACTACTTCTTAAGAAGTTACTCATGTTCAAGCCAAATGAGACAGTAAACAAAGGAAGGGATGCAGAAAACAATGGCTTCTACTCAGTTGAACAGTAAGAGTCCCAGAGTGACAGAATGCAGCAGGCTTAGAGAACAATCAGTCCAGATGGCAGCAGGAAGATGGACAACCCAGGAGGGAGATCTTATGGAGAAAAAGAGAATCCATAGACCACACAGTACCATTGAGATGCTGGATGAATTTAAGAATATGATAAAAAGAGGAAATCCTAGCAAGGCAATAAGTATTTCAGAAAATAAAAACTGTAAAGGAGAGGAACATCATAACACAAGAGCTCTGCAGTGAACAATATTTATGAGTTCATGATAATGTAAATATGTCATTGATATTTAAAACGAAAAATCCACCAACAGAAAAATTATTGTTACAGAATAGCATGTACAGATTGTGAAAGTAAAAGCACATTTGATAAAATTTAGGAAGGGACTGCATTATCCATCATGACCAAGTGGGATTCATACCTGGGATGCAACCATGGTTCAACACTCGCAAATCAATCAA
>NW_023198594.1:0-744 GCF_002007445.2 Ailuropoda melanoleuca
ATCCATATCCATTAGTTCTGTGGCAGAGACCACAGACTCATTGTCTTTTCTTTGCTGGGGGGATTTCTCCTTCTCGTCATTCTGATAGGGAGAGGTTGTGGGTTTGTCCAGAGCCCAAATTAGTGACCAGGACCAAGGCAGTTTGCACTTGTTTTATAGAGATTTAGTGATGTGGGCTTCTTGATTTTTCAGCCTGCCTTCTGGGGGAGGGGCCTGCCATGCTGATACTCAGGCAACCCTGTTTGGGTAGAGTCTCCATGTGCCTTGGGGGGGGATGGGGATGGGTACACTGTGAGTCTGTATTTCCAGGCTTTTGTTCACTGCCGGCTTTCCCTGTGGTTTGCTGTGCCTCTTCTGAGAGTCAGAGCAGCAGTAGCCGAATCTCAGCCTCTGTCTCAGAAAAGTGGGATCGTGGACCATTCTCCTCTGATGTTCTGGCCACTTTAACTCTGTTTCTGTTGGTGCTGCTCAACCCTGCAGCATCCCGGGATGTGCGCCCCACACTCGGCATCCCAGCCCTCTCTTCCAGGGCTGGCACATCTCTGTCTTTTGTGTTTCTACACTGCCAGCCGNGCCAGCCGCCAGCTGCCAGCCACCCCTGTGTGCTCCAGAGCTCCCACTCTCCGTCTGGTTCCAGTGAGCACACCGGAGCTCCATTTCAGTCTGGTGGCACGCATTCCCTGGCTCACGGTCTCAGTCTGGTCTCTCGTGGGTGCCGGTCCGTGAGTCCGCCCTCTCCCCTGT
>NW_023198596.1:0-1298 GCF_002007445.2 Ailuropoda melanoleuca
AGATGGAAAGACATCAGTTGAAGTGACTCTATCAAAAGAAAGATGAAGTATTTTTTAGCTTAACAATTTCCCAAAAAACACAGACCATCAGCCTGCCAGGCCAGTCATCTAACATTCCCCTCCTCACTCACCCCCCTCCAAATCTCAGGACCATACTCTGCTCCTCAAACACACCCTGGAGCCTCTTGCCCCAGGCCTCTGTTGTTTCTGTTCCCTCTGTCTACAATGTATGCCCTCTTGAGATCTGTGTGTCTGTCCCCCTCATTTTATTCGGATTTTCCCTCAAATGTCAGTCTTAGTAGAAAGGCCTTTTCTGACCGCCTTACTACTTTTGGTATTTCAATGTTTCTGAAAGCCATCATCACCATCTACGAGTTCATATGTGCACCTGTTTTGTACTTGTCTCTTCTCTGTTTCCTCACTAGAAGGTAAATTCTACGAGGGCAGTAGCTTGGTTTGGCTCAATGCTATCTTCTTATACATAGTGGGTGTGTATCTGACATATAGTAGGTATTCAATAAATATCTGTTGAATAAGGTATGAATGAAGCTTTGGAAAACTTCTTTGACTATAGTCAGTGCAACCCAGGCTGCAGCAGAGAATCTGGGGGTGAAGGAGATAGAGGAGAGAAGGCCTGAGAACACATGCAAACGCCAGGCCTCAGGTGAGCACCTCCATCGTCCTGCATGCCACCACAGCCAGCATGGCACAGTATGGCCACAGCTACCTCTGAAAGGCTGAGGACATACAGCAGGAAGATAGTAAATGGGAGTTTAGAAAGGGAGCTAGAGAAGTTGAGAGTAAGAGACAAGAAGAAAGGAACAGAACAGGGCATACAGTAGGGATTGGAAAAGGTGCCACCATCAATTCCCACACAGTGGGAATTTCCATGATGGTCTCTGTTGTATCCAAGCAAGGAGGATACGGAAGGTCCTCTGACCCCTCTCTAAGACCCTAATTGTACCATTATAGATAGAACCACATCTCAAAAGGGACATTAAGAAAAAGAAAAACATTCTGAAAAATGGTGATCAAGTTCTTGGTCTACCTTGTTCACTGAGCAGGTAAATCTATTTTCATTGAGAAAACTGAAATAAGACTAGCATTCAGCTATGACATTTACCACACAGATTAATTAATTATATAAATAGACCGCAGTTAGAAAAATAAGATAATTTCAGAGAATCACAACATACACCCACAGTTTCAGAGAAATATTGGTAAAAGTCACTACACAAGAAATATGGGATAATATTGGTTCATTTTTCCTCCTTTTAACATTGTTTTCGCCATTTGCC
>NW_023198597.1:0-615 GCF_002007445.2 Ailuropoda melanoleuca
AGAGCCAAGTGGCAAGGCAGAATGCGCCACGCTCACTAGAGCAGGGCAGCCAGCTGCGTGCATTCGGGGACATAGGAAGAGAGGCGCACATTATTATAGCAAATGTGGAGGGGGTTGCTTTCGTTCATTTTGTCCCTTAAAAGAAAAAAAAATTCCTGAAGAGAGATTTTGTCTTTAGAGAAACTAGAGAGATGTTTGACATTCTGGCTCTCTATTTGGAAATGAAAGAGCATCTCTTGACTAATCTCTGATTTCAAGTGTCTTCAACCCACAGATTTTTTTTCTTTGCCTGTAAGAGGCAGCTGATTGGTATTAGCTTTTAAATGGATGACCATCAAGTGGCTTTTTAAAGTCCTAATGGTTGTGTTTATTTCAGAGACTTCTTCAGATGCCTCCCCACCACATACCCTGCCAATGGCACTGANTATACCCTGCCAATGGCACTGATAAATAGGCTGCTTGTCCACAGTTAAGTGATCCCACTGAACCTAGAGAGAAAATATGTTACGACAACTCAGGGATCAGATGACTGAAGTGGCGGGTATAATATCTTGTCTTTTTCCATCTGAGCTACAGTATTTCAACTGTTGCAACCACAAATGAAATTATGAGGGA
>NW_023198598.1:0-883 GCF_002007445.2 Ailuropoda melanoleuca
CTTAGTTTTTTTGACTGTTTCCTTGGCTGTGCAGAAGCTTTTTATCTTGATGAAGTCCCGCAAGTTCATTTCATCTTTCGTTTCTCTTGCCGTTGGAGATGTGTCATGAAAAAGGTTGCTTTGGCCAATGTCATAGAGGTTGCTGCATATGTTCTCCTCTAGGATTTTGATGGATTCCTGTCTCACATTGAGGTCTTTCATCCATTTGGAGTTTATCTTTGTGTATGNGTTTATTTTTGTGTATGGTGTGAGAGAGTGGTCAAGTTTCATTCTTTTGCATGTAGCTGTCCAATTTTCCCAGCACCATTTATTGAAGAGACTGTCTTTTTTCCACCGGATGTTTTTTCCTGCTTTATCAAAGATTAGTTGCCCAAAGAGCCGAGGGTCCATTTCTGGGTTCTCTATTCTGTTCCATTGGTCTATGTGTATGTTTTTGTGCCAGTACCATACTGTCTTCGTTATCACAGCGTTGTAGTACGGCTCGAAATCCGGCATTGTGATGCCCCCAGCTTTGTTTTTCCTTTTCAACAATGCCTTGGCGACTCGGGGCTTTTTCTGTTTCCATACAAATTTAAGGACTATTTGTTCCAGTTCTTTGAAAAATATCTTCGGTATTTTGATCGGGATAGCATTGAAAGTGTAGATTGCTCTGGTTAGCATGGACATTTTAACTATGTTAACTCTTTTCCGATCCATGAGCATGGAATATTTTTCCATCTTNCTCTTTTCCGATCCATGAGCATGGAATATTTTTCCATCTTTTTGTGTCTTCCTCAATGTCTTTCAAGAGTGAATTATAGTTCCTAGAATAAAGGTCCTTTACGTCTCTGGTTAATTCCAAGGTAACGTATGGTTTTTGGTGCTATTGTAAATGGGATGGATT
>NW_023198599.1:0-596 GCF_002007445.2 Ailuropoda melanoleuca
TTCTCTCTGGCTCCTGTGTCTCCTTCTCAGTCGGGTTCAGCCCTGAGCCTGTCCACACCCAAGGGAAACCACGGCCTCACCCAGAACTCATGGCCCCAGGAGGCAGGCTCGGCCCACGGGGTCAAGTTTGGACTTCAGAACCAGCCCTGGCCAACTGTCTGGGGCATCAGAGCCTGGCTACTACCTCCAGAGCCACCCGTAAAGCCAGATGGCTTCTCAGAGTAAGAGCACTGGATATGGGGAATGACAAGTGAGTAAAAGTTCATCTAACTGAGAAGGGTATTTGGGGCAGGGGTACAGTTCCAGCAAAGCACAAGGAGATGGGAAGTCAGAGCCTGGTTATAGGAACAAGAAGTCATTCTGCAGGACTAGACATGAGTAGGGTGAGAGTTAGAGTCTAANAGAGTCTAAAGGGGCTTAAACACTACCTGAGGAGCTGAGACTTTCTCCAGACAGCAGTGGGGAGCCATGGAGGGTGTGTGAGTAGAGGAGGGATGTGGTTGGTCTCAAGAATCCTCCTGGAGCCAGGATGGGGGATGGACTGGATGCAGGAGCCAGGGAGGAGGCTGGACCATGGTCCAGGAGGAGAGGATGAG
>NW_023198600.1:0-1795 GCF_002007445.2 Ailuropoda melanoleuca
CCCAGAAAGGAAGCAGCAGGACCCACCCGAGGGTCCCAGCCTGGGGCCTTCCGGGCCTCCCCGAACTGTCCACAGACCCGGAGGCTCCCACGAGAGGCGCTTGTCCGTGGAGCAGCACGTGAATTATTCATGCCCCCGCGGGAGGAGGGCTCTATTTCCACAGGCTCCTTCCTTCCCTGCGCCACCCCTGTGGCACAGACGCCTCCTGCAGGCTCAGCCCACGGGGTCCGCCGGGACCGCGGTAACGGCTAATTAGCCACAGTTGGCGATGCGCCCGCCGGAGCCCCAGCGATGATAACCGTGCAAGGAGACGCGGCGTAATCACCGCTCAGTCTAATTCAGGAAAAATGGATTTGACTTTGGGTGATGGCATGCCAATTCCAAGAGGGTTTTAAGTGCCACTGATGGTTCTTCTGTGTGTGGCCGGATCACCTCCCATGCTCCTCCAATTACCCTTCTGGAATTTTCTTAGCTGGGGTCAGAGCAGGCTGGCCAGACAAGGGAGTCCCCGCCCTGAGCTGGGAGCAGGTGGGCCACCGCCCCCGGGGGACACCATGAGGCGTAAGTTCCCCCAGGAGAGATGCGTCACGGCGCAGGGGGCTCATGGGGACCCTCTTCTTGGTTCAGGGGCTGTGGGACCAGACTGCATAGACTCAGAGCATTGACAGAGGACTTCGCAAGAACAGTCCGAGCTAAGGCCGTGCTCGCCCTCCCTGTCCCCCCTCCCCATGTCAGAGGCCCCCACACCACGCCCCCAGAAACAATATTTCACTGGAGCCTCAATCTGGGCTCGGCAGCCAGGAAGGACCAAGTCTTTTCAAACGAAGCAATGTTTGTTTTTAATTATTGAATTAACTACGGGCATCTTTGCTCCACTCCCCCGCACTCTGGGGGAATCAGCACTATAGCAAACTGCCAGCACTCGCGGGGCCTGCGTGTCTCTGGGTGAACGTCTTGCCCGGCGCTGCGGCCTGACCTTCCCTTAAAGCAGACTTGGGGCTGCCCAGTTAGCTCAGGGGCTCAGCACCCGCCCTGCAGAGCTCCACAGGGTCAGGAGCTCCCGCAGAGGGGCCTAGGGGAGCCAGGCAGACCCTGGCGTCCTGACCGCACAAGCGCAGGGGCACGCGGACCCTGGGTAGCCTCCGGACTTGATGCAGGCAGAGGGTCTCCCTCCGAATCATCCCAGATGCACGGGAGTGCTGGTGGTTTGTCTTCAGGCACCGACTTACTCTCCGCTTTGAGTCAAACTGGCCGGAGCGTGTGCTCCACCCTTGCAGCCCTGAGCTAGGTCAGCCGGGGCCGCAGTGCCCAGGTGGGCGCACGGTCCCCTCCCCATGCAGCCAGCGTTCCTCCCGCTGCCCTTGGGTTTTCTTGGGGGCTTGGGGGTTGGGGGGGCTTGTCTGCTAGGAGTCCCGGCTAGCGGGTCGCCGGCTGCCCCACGGTACCTCCCCGGCACGGGGGAGAGAAGACGCCGCAGAAAATCCATACCTCATCCACAGGAGCTCAGTCGTCACGCATGAGACAGGAGGTGCAGACCTGGGCAGCAAGAAGGGCTTCCCGGGCAGACAGCCCAAAGGAGGCCAGGGCAAGGGCGGTGGTGACCAGGAGGACTCACCGTAGGCTCACAAGAGACCCCCAAGACTCCAGGAAATGACTGGGGATGGCCTTCAAGAGGACTCCAGGTTCCATAAGAGCAGATAGGTGACCAGACTGGACAAATTCCAGTGACAGCTGTCCATGTGGTCCCGATCACTGGTCCCAAAAGGGGCAGCCTCCCCATGGGGGCAGAGGACCC
>NW_023198601.1:0-312 GCF_002007445.2 Ailuropoda melanoleuca
CAGTCATAAAAATAAACACAACTAATATTTTCTGATAGTCACCACCCAATGGGTATATAATACAGACAGATGATATATAGATATATAAATTCATATCATAGAAATAACTTTAGAAAGTACTACTTTTCTAGTAATACCAGGGAAAAAAAAGTGCTACATACTACATTTTAGATAATATCATCAAACTTAAATAGATATGATTTTAACCAAAGATGAAGGACATTTAATGAATTTGAATGAGATCTGAGATACTAAGAAATTTTCCTAAAGATACGGCTGTCATCAAAGATTTTACACTGTAGTTTTTTTTTT
>NW_023198601.1:318-647 GCF_002007445.2 Ailuropoda melanoleuca
TTTTTTTTAAAGATGTTATTTATTTATGTGACAGAGAGACAGCCAGCGAAAGAGGGAACACAGCAGGGGAGTGGGAGAGGAAGAAGCAGGCTCCCAGTTCAGGAGCCCTATGTGGGACTGGATCCCAGAATGCCGGGATCACGCCCTGAGCCGAAGGCAGACACTTAATGACTGAGCCACCCGGGCACCCTCTGTAGTTTTAAATTTTAGATATTAATGTCTATCTTCCCCCTCTTCTATCCATATCCTGCTAAGCAATTTTACTGTGTTCTGTTTGTGCTTTTGTAACCATAATTCCCCAGTTGTTTAATTTCAATTTTACATTCTAT
>NW_023198602.1:0-1588 GCF_002007445.2 Ailuropoda melanoleuca
CCCAGAAAGGAAGCAGCAGGACCCACCCGAGGGTCCCAGCCTGGGGCCTTCCGGGCCTCCCCGAACTGTCCGCAGCCCCGGAGGCTCCCACGAGAGGCGCTTGTCCGTGGAGCAGCACGTGAATTATTCATGCCCCCGCGGGCGGAGGGCTCTATTTCCACAGGCTCCTTCCTTCCCTGCGCCACCCCTGTGGCACAGACGCCTCCTGCAGGCTCAGCCCACGGGGTCCGCCGGGACCGCGGTAACGGCTAATTAGCCACAGTTGGCGATGCGCCCGCCGGAGCCCCAGCGATGATAACCGTGCAAGGAGACGCGGCGTAATCACCGCTCAGTCTAATTCAGGAAAAATGGATTTGACTTTGGGTGATGGCATGCCAATTCCAAGAGGGTTTTAAGTGCCACTGATGGTTCTTCTGTGTGTGGCTGGATCACCTCCCATGCTCCTCCAATTACCCTTCTGGAATTTTCTTAGCTGGGGTCAGAGCAGGCTGGCCAGACAAGGGAGTCCCCGCCCTGAGCTGGGAGCAGGTGGGCCACCGCCCCCGGGGGACACCATGAGGCGTAAGTTCCCCCAGGAGAGATGCGTCATGGCTCAGGGGGCTCATGGGGACCCTCTTCTTGGTTCAGGGGCTGTGGGACCAGACTGCATAGACTCAGAGCATCGACAGAGGACTTCGCAAGAACAGTCCGAGCTAAGGCCGTGCTCGCCCTCCCTGTCCCCCCTCCCCATGTCAGGGGCCCCCACACCATGCCCCCAGAAACAATATTTCACTGGAGCCTCAATCTGGGCTCGGCAGCCAGGAAGGACCGAGTCTTTTCAAATGAAGCAATGTTTGTTTTTAATTATTGAATTAACTACGGGCATCTTTGCTCCACTCCCCCGCACTCTGGGGGAATTAGCACTATAGCAAACTGCCAGCACTCGCGGGGCCTGCGTGTCTCTGGGTGAACGTCTTGCCCGGCGCTGCGGCCTGACCTTCCCTTAAAGCAGACTTGGGGCTGCCCAGTTAGCTCAGGGGCTCAGCACCCGCCCCGCAGAGCTCCACAGGGTCAGGAGCTCCCGCAGAGGGGCCTAGGGGAGCCAGGCAGACCCTGGCGTCCTGACCGCACAAGCGCAGGGGCATGCGGACCCTGGGTAGCCTCCGGACTTGATGCAGGCAGAGGGTCTCCCTCCGAATCATCCCAGATGCACGGGAGTGCTGGTGGTTTGTCTTCAGGCACCGACTTACTCTCCGCTTTGAGTCAAACTGGCCGGAGCGTGTGCTCCACCCTTGCAGCCCTGAGCTAGGTCAGCCGGGGCCGCAGTGCCCAGGTGGGCGCACGGTCCCCTCCCCATGCAGCCAGCGTTCCTCCCGCTGCCCTTGGGTTTTCTTGGGGGCTTGGGGGTTGGGGGGGNGGGGGGGGCTTGTCTGCTAGGAGTCCCGGCTAGCGGGTCACCGGCTGCCCCACGGTACCTCCCCGGCACGGGGGAGAGAAGACGCCACGGAGAATCCATACCTCATCCACAGGAGCTCAGCCGTCACGCATGAGACAGGAGGTGCAGACCTGGGCAGCAAGAAGGGCTTCCCGGGCAGACAGCCCAAAGGAG
>NW_023198603.1:0-2633 GCF_002007445.2 Ailuropoda melanoleuca
TGTCATCTGGCTGTGACTGGCTCTGTCCCCACCCTTCCCCAGGGGATGTTTGACAATGTCTGGAGACATTTCCGATTGTCGTAACTGGAGGGGAGGTGGGGGAGTTGGTCCTGGCATCTAGCGGGAGAGACCAGAAATGCTGCTAGAACATGCTGCCATGGCCAGGACGGTGCCCCCCCTCCCCCGCAGACAGAGAATTAGCTGGTGCCCCTGCTTCTCTTGTGTCAACCTGACTGCAAGACCCTACAGGAGGTGCGCGGGGGGGCGGGGGCGGCGGCAGCTTGAGTGCGTCCGGGTCATGTCTTGCAGCCGCTGGGCAGAGGAGTTTCTGTCCTGCCACTTAGCAGCTGTGCCCTGTGAAAGTCTCGGTTCTCAGCCTCCGCGTCCTCCTCGGGGAAAGAGTAGTGCCTCAGACCAGTAGTGGTCTGAGCTGAGATCCTGGCACGTAGTAAGTGCTCAGGAAACACCGTTAGCCCTTGCTGACCCTGGAGGAAGTCCGCAGCTTCCAAAGCTGTAGCTGAATTCCTATTGTTTTCCTATCAAAAAGCCAAAGAAAAGGAGCACATTGCTCCAAACTGGAGTTGAAGTGAGAGTGTAAAGCTTTATTGGCCTTTGAATGGCCCTGAGTCTGAGCAGAGGTCTAGGTTAGAGACAAGGATTATCACTGCCTCCTGCCTGAGATCTGCGAGGAGCCTCACGAGACGCCTGCAGGGGTCACCCCTGTGGCCCGTGTTGCTCTCTTTCCAGTGCGTGGCAAGGGGGCACGCGATGGAGCTTCCTTCACGAGCATAGCCCTGAGATCGCACCATCCCATTCCTGACGAGGCAGTCTGCTGTTACACTCTGTCCTCGGAGCCCAGGCAGCTGCCCCCTGACCTCAGACACACAGCCTCCTCCTCTGGGTCTGAGCGGGCCGCCTGCCGTGGAGACAGAGAGAGAAGGAGCCTCATGACCGAAGCCCCGTTCCCCTGCCGGCGACGCCTCCAGCACTGCTGCAAGGACAGCCTTCCGCAGCTGTGGGGGCACCTCCGGGCTCCAAAGCCCCACCCGGACCCTCCGCAGTCTTCCAGACCTGGCTCCAGTCCACTCTGCCCAGGGATCCAGCTGCCAACTAGACAGACCCAGTTCCTGCCCTTGTGACCTTTGTAGCCCAGCGGGGGAGCGAGGCATTCATTTTGAGAAAGTCACACACATAAATGGGCCAAGTGCTATGGAGAAGGGTGGGTGCTGTGGGTGACCAGGGTCTGAGGCAGCCAGCTCAGGGGAGGCTGGTGAGCACAGGGCCTGGAGGGGGTGGGGCAGGACAGCTGGAGGGGTGGAAGGGAGCATCTGTGGGGAGGGGGAGGCTGAGGAGAGCAGAGAGAGCGCACCCCACCCTCAGCATCTAAGTGGGCAGGGCCTAGAATGCCCGCCAGTGCCACAGGCCAGCATCTCCCATCTAGCGTAGGAGCCATTGGGGTTTTCTCCATCAGAAGAGAGCCCCGCGCAGAACTTGCCGTCCTCCTGTCCCATTAGGTCCCCATCACTAAGCCCTTCCCTCCATGGCCAGTACACCTCAGATCTCACAAGTGAGGGACACAGTAGAATTTCTGCAGCAGTGGGACATGACCGTATCCATGGGTTGAAAACCTCCTGGCTGCTCTGCAAGGGCTGGGTTGAAGCTGGGGACGAGTTGGGTGCTGTTGGGGAGGACATGAGGGTGGTCTGGGTTGGTGGCAGGGAGAGGAGCAATGCACTCCTGAGACATCTGAGAGCCCAAGTCCACGGACTGGGCATTGGAAGGGTGTGGAGGCAAGCAGGACTTCAAGGTTTTGGGCTTTAGCACGTGGGTGCGCAGTGGCTACACGGACTAGTATGTAGAGGGGTTCACCAAGAACCCCCCCACCCAGAGCGGTGCCACGGGAGGGGAGGTGTGGGGCCCTACGGAGGCATGCTGTGGATCCATGGCCGTCCTCTGAAGCTTTGCTTCTTACATGGAGCCCATGCTTCCCAGACAGCCCTCCTCGCCCTCTGCAGTGTGCCCCCTACCCCCTTGCCACCCCCCTGCATGGACTCTTCCTCCTGTAGGGGGGCACTCAGTTCCTGCGCTCTCCACGAAGCCCCCTTAGCACCTCCAGCCAGGTCCATTTTCTCTCGACAGAATGTTGGAGCTTGAAAGAACTTCAGGTCCCCAGTTGCCGGGACCTTTCCCAATGCTCCGGGACTCAAGTCAGCCACCATGGAAGCCGGCAGTGTCCTTTGTAATTGTTGGCTCTGTCCCCAAGGGAATGTGCTCAAGTCTTCTGTGCCAGGTGGCCGCCTCACCTCTGCTCCTGTGCCCCTGGGTGCTGGAAGTGCTCTCCCTTGGGGCTGTCTGCCATCTGCTGGGTGGTCTGCCCCAGTGGTCAGGCGCAGTATCCACGCCCACCGGATGCCATGTCTTTTCCAACTGGGACTTTAGGAGTTGGCCTCCCTGTGCAGGAAGACTGGCCTTTCTCCAAGCCCTCACCAGAGGACTTGGTACTTGATAACTAGTCCTCAATGCAGAGTTGTCCAAGAGCTCCTGAGGGGAAATTGCCCTTTGTGTCCAGTGTTTGCTTCTGAGCTTTCCTTGTCCCTTGACCCTGGGAAGGGGGAAATAAACAGGTGCTGTTT
>NW_023198604.1:0-2590 GCF_002007445.2 Ailuropoda melanoleuca
ATTAGATCCAAGGATACAGTATTGAAAGCGGCCAGGGCAAAGAAATTTCTCACCTACCAAGGCAAAGGTATAAGAATTACGTCAGACCTGTCTACAGAGACCTGGAATGAGAGAAAGGCTTGTGGGGGCATTTTTAAAGCTCTTTCAGAGAAAAACATGCAGCCAAGGATCCTTTATCCAGCAANTTAAAGCTCTTTCAGAGAAAAACATGCAGCCAAGGATCCTTTATCCAGCAAAGCTGTCATTCAGAATTGATGGAGAAATAAAGACGTTCCAAAATCGCCAATCATTAACCAATTTCGTAACCACGAAACCAGCCCTACAGGAGATATTAAGGGAGCTTCTATAAAATTCAAAAGGCCCCAAGAGTGATACAAAGCAGAAAGTCACAACTGATACAAACAAAGACTTTGCTGGCAACATGGCATCATTAAAATCATATCTCTCAGTTTGCAGTCTCAACGTGAACGGCTTGAATGCTCCCATAAAACGCCACAGGGTTACAGATTGGATAAAAAGACATGACCCATCCATTTGCTGTCTACAAGAGACTCATTTTGAACCCAAAGATGCATTCAGACTTAGAGTAAGGGGATGGAGTACCATCTTCCACGCAAATGGACCTCAAAAGAAAGCTGGAGTAGCAATTCTCATATCAGATAGACTGGATTTTAAACTAGAGGCCATAGAGAGAGATACAGAAGGGCACTATATTATTCTTAAAGGAAGTATTCAACAAGTGGATATGACAATTATTAATATATATGCCCCCAACAGGGGAGCAGCAAGATACACAAGCCAACTCTTAACCAAAATAAAGAGACATATAGATAAGAACACAGTAATAGTAGGGGACCTCAACACCCCACTATCAGAAATAGACAGAACACCCTGGCAAAAACTAAGCAAAGAATCAAAGGCTTTGAATGCCATACTCGACGAGTTGGACCTCATAGATATATATAGAACACTACACCCCAGAACCAAAGAATACTCATTCTATTCAAATGCCCATGGAACATTCTCAAGAATAGATCATGCTCTGGGACACAAAACAGGTCTCAGCCAATACCAAAAGATTGAAATTATCCCCTGCATATTCTCAGACCACAACACTCTGAAATTGGAGCTCAACCACAAGAAAAAATTTGGAAGAAACTCAAACACTTGGAGACTAAGAACAATCCTGCTCAAGAATGACTCGATAAACCAGGAAATCAAAAAACAAATTAAACAATTTATGGAGACCAACGAGAATGAATACACAACGGTCCAAAACCTATGGGATACTGCAAAGGCAGTTCTAAGGGGGAAATACACAGCGATCCAAGCCACACTCAAAAGAATAGAAAAATCTAAAATGCAGTTTTTATATTCTCACCTCAGAAGCTGGAACCGCAACAGAAGGGACAGGCCTAACCCACTGACAAGGAAGGAGTTGACCAAGATTAGAGCAGAAATCAATGAATTAGAGACCAGAACCACAGTAGAGCAGATCAACAGGACTAGAAGCTGGTTCTTTGAGAGAATCCATAAAATTGATAGACCACTGGCAAAACTTGTCCAAAAACAAAGAGAAAGGACTGAGATTATTAAAATNGGACCGAAATTAATAAAATTATGAATGAAAAAGGAGAGGTCACGGCCAACAACATTGAAATTGGAAGGATTGTTAGAAATTTTTATCAACAGCTATATGCCAAAAAAACTAAGCAATCTGGAAGAGATGGAGGCCTTCCTGGAACCTATAAACTACCAAGACTGAAACAGGAAGAAATAGATTTCTTAAATAGGCCAATTAACTATGAAGAAATTGAGTCAGTGATAAACAACCTTCCAAATAATAAAACTCCAGGCCCAGACGGTTTTCCTGGGGAATTCTACCAAACATTCAAAGAAGAAATAATACCTATTCTCCTAAAGCTATTTCAAAAAATAGAAACAGAAGGAAAGCTACCAAACTCATTCTATGAGGCTAATATTACCTTGATCCCCAAACCAGGCAAAGACCCCCTCAAAAAGGAGAATTACAGACCGATTTCTCTAATGAATATGGATGCCAAAATCCTCAACAAGATCCTTGCTAATAGAATCCAACAGTACATTAAAAGGATTATCCATCACGACCAAGTGGGATTCATACCTGGGATGCAAGCCTGGTTCAACATTCACAAATCAATCAGTGTGATACATCATGTCAACAAGAAAAGACGCAGGAACCATATGATCCTCTCAATTAATGCAGAAAAAGCATTTGACAAAACACAGCATCCTTTCCTGATTGAAACCCTTCAGAGTGTAGGAATAGAGGGTACATTTCTCAATTTCATAAAAGCCATCTATGAAAAACCTACTGCAAGTAGTATTCTTAATGGGGAAAAGCTGGAAGCCTTTCCCTTAAGATCAGGAACACGACAAGGATGCCCACTCTCGCCACTATTATTCAACATAGTACTAGAAGTCCTTGCAACAGCAATCAGANAAGTCCTTGCAACTGCATCAGACGACGAAAAGGGATCAAAGGTATCCAAATAGGCAAAGAAGAAGTCAAACTGTCTCTCTTCACAGATGACATGATACTCTATATGGA
>NW_023198605.1:0-2399 GCF_002007445.2 Ailuropoda melanoleuca
TGGCAACATGGCATCATTAAAATCATATCTCTCAATAATCAGTCTCAATGTAAATGGCCTAAATACTCCCAAAAAAATGCCACAGGGTTGTGGATTGGATAAAAAGACATGACCCATCCATTTGCTGTCTACAAGAGACTCATTTNCTTAGAGTAAGGGGATGGAGTACCATCTTCCACGCAAATGGACCTCAAAAGAAAGCTGGAGTAGCAATTCTCATATCAGATAGACTGGATTTTAAACTAGAGGCCATAGAGAGAGATACAGAAGGGCACTATAGTATTCTTAAAGGATGTATCCAACAAGTGGATATGACAATTATAAATACGTATGCCCCCAACAGGGGAGCAGCAAGATACACAAGCCAGCTCTTAACCAGAATAAAGAGACATATAGATAAAAATATGTTAATAGTAGGGGACCTCAACATTCCTCTAACAGCAATAGACAGAGCACTGGAGCAGAAAACCAACATAGAAACAAGAGCTTTGATGCCATACTCGATGAGTTGGACCTCATAGATATATATAGAACACTACACCCCAGAACCAAAGAATACTCATTCTATTCTAATGCCCATGGAACATTCTCAAGAACAGACCATGTTCTCGGTCACAAAACAGGTCTCAACTGATACCAGAAGACTGAAATTATTCCCTGCATATTCTCAGACTACAACGCTTTGAAATTGGAACTCAACCACAAGGAAAAATTTGGAAGAAACTCAAACACTTGGAGACTAAGAACCATCCTGCTCAGGAATGATTCGATAAACCAGGAAATCAAAAATCAATTTAAACAATTTATGGAGACCAACGAGAATGAATACACAACGGTCCAAAACCTATGGGATACTGCAAAGGCAGTCCTAAGGGGGAAATACATAGCCATCCAAGCCTCATTCAAAAGAATAGAAAAATCTAAAATGCAGTTTTTATATTCTCANTATTCTCACCTCAAGAAACTGGAACAGCAACAGAGGGACAGGCCTAACCCACTGACAAGGAAGGAGTTGACCAAGATTAGAGCAGAAATCACTGAATTAGAAACCAGGAATACAGTAGAGCAGATCAACAGAACTAGAAGCTGGTTTTTTGAAAGAATTAATAAAATTGACAGACCACTGGCAAGACTTATCCAAAAGAATAGAGAAAGGACCAAAAATTAATAAAATTATGAATGAAGGGGTGCCTGGGTGGCACAGCGGTTAAGCGTCTGCCTTCGGCTCAGGGCGTGATCCCGGCCTTCTGGGATCAAGCCCCACATCAGGCTCCTCTGCTATGAGCCTGCTTCTTCCTCTCCCACTCCCCCTGCTTGTGTTCCCTCTCTCACTGGCTGTTTCTATCTGTGTTGAATAAATAAATAAAATCTTTAAAAAAAATTATGAATGAAAAAGGAGAGGTCACAACCAACACCAATGAAATTGGAAGGATTATTAGAAACTTTTATCAACAGCTTTATGCCAATAAATTAAGCAATCTGAAAGAGATGGAGGACTTCCTGGAAACATATAAACTACCAAGACTGAAACAGGAAGAAATTGATTTTTTTAAACAGGCCAATTAATTATGAAGAGACTGAAATAGTGATAACCTTCCAAAAAACAAAACTCCAGGACCGGATGGTTTTCCTGGGGAATTCTACCAAACATTCAAAGAAGAAATAATACCTATTCTCCTAAAGCTATTTCAAAAAATAGAAACAGAAGGAAAGCTACCAAACTCATTCTATGAGGCTAATATTACCTTGATCCCCAAACCAGGCAAAGACCCCCTCAAAAAGGAGAATTACAGACCGATTTCTCTAATGAATATGGATGCCAAAATCCTCAACAAGATCCTTGCTAATAGAATCCAACAGTACATTAAAAGGATTATCCATCATGACCAAGTGGNTCTATCATGACCAAGTGGGATTCATCCCTGGGATGCAAGGGTGATTCAATATTCGCAAATCAATCAGTGTCTTATATTTTATCCAGAAGGAAAAAGCCAAAAATCATATGATTCTCTCAGTAGATGCAGAAAAAGCATTTGACAAAATACAGCATCCTTTCCTGATTAAAACCCTTCAGAGTGTAGGAATAGAGGGTACATTTCTCAATCTCATAAAAGCCATCTATGAAAAGCCTACTGCAAGCATTATTCTCAATGGGGAAAAGCTGGAAGCCTTTCCCTTAAGATCAGGAACACGACAAGGATGCCCACTCTCGCCACTATTATTCAACATAGTACTAGAAGTCCTTGCAACAGCAATCAGAAGACAAAAAGGGATCAAAGGTATCCAAATNAGATAAAGGTATCCAAATCGGCAAAGAAGAAGTCAAACTGTCTCTTCACAGATGACATGATACTCTATATGGAAAACCCAAAAGAATCCACTCCCAAACTATTAGAAGT
>NW_023198606.1:0-608 GCF_002007445.2 Ailuropoda melanoleuca
AGCTAGGTGATTGAAGTCACAGGTCTTGAAAAATGTACAAAGCAACCAACCAAGCAAACAAACCTAAATGCGCTGTGTTCTGCTGATGAACATTTTCGTGACCAATAAGAGTGCTGTGTTTTTAATTCTGCACAAAACTGACCGTGCCATTTAGGACATATAGAGCTTCCACCTAAGGTGATTCCCAAACTGTGTGATCTCTTTAGTAAAATCCAAGTACGTGGGAATCATACGGTTTAGTCTCTACCTGGATGAAAATATCACCTGGCAAGAAGTGGAGGNCACCTGGCAAGAAGTGGAGGGCAGGGAAATAACTGACAGACAATGATAACCCTGGATGCTTCTAAGATAGACTGACTACCCTACTCAGTGCCGTAGGAGGTCAGTGGCTTTAACGGGGTCTAAAGACTGGAGCAGACTGAGTTTTCTTGTCTCCAGAAGCCTGCCCTGTTTTGACACCTGTTCCTGGAATCATCAGGCAAATCTGACTCTTCAGAGTTGGCTCTTCCAATGACTTTCCATGTGGGTATTGATCTACCAGGTCCAGCTGCCCTCCACCTGATGGAATAGGTCTGCTTCCTGTTTGCAGTCCCTCTGAGAATTGTTTC
>NW_023198607.1:0-417 GCF_002007445.2 Ailuropoda melanoleuca
TTCTGCATTTCTGTGAATAGAATATTTAAAAGAAAGGCCCTTCTTTTATTCTGGGGACAATTCTGTACATCCAAGAAGCATGAAGAGAAGTAAAGGTTGCAGACTTGTTATTACGTCTTCGTACTTAGGAGCTGATGTTCCCGCGTGTCCCCTTAGCATACAGAACATGATCCCGGGTACGGGTAAGCCTTCTTAGGGCTTGCTTAGCTCATGTGCAGACACCATTGTCTGTAGAGCCAACAGTCATTCTCCCACCCTCCTTCTAGAGTTCTCTCTCTGGCGACTGAAATGCCATATGCGTTTTCCCCAGCTTTCCTTGCAACTAAGCAAGGCCATAGGATATAATCCTGCCCAGGGGAACTGAGGAAAGTATACTTGAGAAAACTTCTGGAAAGGTTTTCCTCCCCCTCTGGTTTA
>NW_023198607.1:451-666 GCF_002007445.2 Ailuropoda melanoleuca
AAGAAAGAAAGAAAGAAAAAAGTGCTCCACAAGGAGAAGCCCTTCTCTCGTCTTGAAATTGCTGTGTGAAGATGTGAAGCTTGAGGTTTTAACAGCATCTTGTGACCACAAAGGAAGGCCAAGATGGGATAGTGGGATTTCAAAAAAATGGACATTTGGTCTTCTTCCACTGTTCCTGGCACACAGCTCCCAACACCCTTGTAATTTCCTAAATA
>NW_023198608.1:0-317 GCF_002007445.2 Ailuropoda melanoleuca
AGACGGACAGTAGCTAAGGAATGTGCACAAACAGGAGAAGTTGAATGGATGCATTGTTTTAGGGCCATGGAGGCTAGGTAAAGTAGTTGTGGATCGTTCAAAATCCGCCTTACCTTGGCATTGTTTTTCCAATGGAAGCATGGCTATTAGTAGAGTGAAGTATTCCAAGTGGTAAGATGTTACTCACTCTCATATGTTGCAAAAGAAGAAAGTGTTCTTTGGCTTGTGTTTTCCAGAGTATTCCTGGGCTCTCTTGAAGCAGCAGGTGGAGAGGAGAAAGAAGGGGATGCCCCCAGGAGAGGGCTCCGGGGGCCCGT
>NW_023198608.1:1764-2592 GCF_002007445.2 Ailuropoda melanoleuca
CTGGAATTGCGATGCCTCCAGCTTTGCTTTTCTTTTTCAAGATTGCTTTAGCTCTTCAGGGTCTTTGGTGGTTCCATACAAATTTTAGGATTGTTTGTTCTAGCTCTATGAAAAATGCTGATGGTATTTTGATAGGGATTACCTTAAATGTGTAGATTGCTTTGGGTAGTACAGGCATTTCAACAATAATTGGTCTTGCAATCCATGAGCATGAAATGTCTTTCCCCATTTCTTTGTACTGTCTTCAGTTCTTTCATCAGTGTTTTCTAGCTTTCAGAGTACAGGTCTTTCACCTTCGATTAGGTTTATTCCGAGGTATTTTATTATTTTTGGTGTAATTGCAAATGGGATTGTTGTCTTCATTTTTGCTTCTGCTGATTCATCATTGGTGTATAGAAATGCAACAAATATCTGTTGATTGATTTTGTATCCTGTGACTTTACTGAATTCACACATTAGTTCTAGCGGTTTTTTGGTGGAGTCTTTTGGGTTTTCTATATATAGTGTCATGTCATTGGAAAATAATGAAAATTTTACTTTTTCCTTACTGATTTGGATACCTTTTATTTCTTTTTGTTGTCTGATTGCTGTGGCTAAGACTTCCAGTGCTGTGTTGAATAAAAGTGGTGAGAATGGACATGCTTGTCTTGTTCTTGACCTTAAAGGAAGGACTCTAACACTTTTTCCATTGAGGATGATATCAGCTGTGGGTTTTTCATGTATGGCCTTTATTATGCTGAGTTATGTTCTCTCTAAGCCTACTTTGTTGAGGGCTTTTATCATGAACGGATGTTGTACTTTGTCAAATGCTTTTTCTGCATCTATTGA
>NW_023198609.1:0-2191 GCF_002007445.2 Ailuropoda melanoleuca
GGAGAACCAAACACTGACATCACCTGGTGATTGCAACACAGCAGAGGGCTGTGGGGATGCCCGGGAGCGAGGAGGGGTTCGCATTGGCTACTGTGATGGACGTCACATGTGAACACTGCTGGATTCGTTCCTCCACACTAAGCTCTGTTTTGTTGGAGCTGGAGAAACAAGGTGGAATCGATCTAAATGGACCAAGGAGTGGGCATGGTCTTCTTACCCACTCCTCAGCAAAGTACTGTGAGAAATGCTAAAACTGAGGTAACCCCTACCCTGTAGGCTTCATGACAGTGACCCCTGCAGCACCCCACTAAGATGGTCAGCCAGAGCAGGGCAGCACCCTTGTCTGGTTTTGCCCAATTTTGCAGCCTTGCTTCTCGCACGGTGCTGGGCACCCTGTGAACACTTACTACTTGCTGAATGCACGAGTAAGGGAAGGTCCCAGGGGAATACCTAAAGAACCACTGACTTATGCTGAGGTGGCATTATTTCTGGCCCAAATCAGTAGCAACCTACAAAAAAAATATATAAGATTCACTTAAAATTTTTACTTTACTCTCTAAGGAAGAGGAGCTGTTTGATTTCTGATACTCCTGCAGCTTAAGACATTTTATTTCAAGAGCAATGGAAAAAAATAAATATAATACTGAAATAATATGAGCGCTGTGTAAGAGATCATTAGAATTTTCTCTGTCAAGTTATTTATTTGTGATTTTGTCCTTCTAAAGAAATTTTATACTTAACATGTGATTGGTGGCTAGATGTAAATTTAAATCATTTTATATTCCCCAAATGTTAGGAGTTTATCCCCTTAGTAATAATGAGAGTTCAATGGCTGTGTGAGCTTAATCACTCAATTCAGACTGTTCCTTTGGGGGAACTCTAATTAGATTTTAATAAGAATGTTGAATTAAATGTGATATTAAGAGACCTTTTATATTGTATATTAATATATGTCAAGATAATAAGGTGTGTTTTAGGTATTTTGAATATAGATAACAATAGAGAGGAGATGTAGTTTCAATTTGGCTGTCACCAATATTGCTAAATTTCTATTTACTGGTGTGAAATACATTTTTTTAAATTGCTCACACACTTGATAATTATCAGCAGATGTGCCTTAATAAGAACAGATTATTTCAACCAAAGTAAATAATTCATTAAATTATAAATGAAATGCATATTTGGCAAGCCAAAGTGAAAGCATTAACCAATCTGGGGCCCCCCTCCCCCAATCCTTACAAATTGCCTCAACATTCAAATCTATAAACCACTTAGCACTCACCAACCCCTGCTGAGGCAAAGCTTTATGAGTAATAGATGGTTCAGTAGCACCAGAAAATACATCAGAGTTAAGGAAAGAAGGATGGCCTTAATGGCATTAAAAAAAACACTCCCTCTTCCCCCGCTTCAGTCTGCAGTCTTCCCTGCTTCAGTCTGCAGCCTTTGACACAGGACACTGCAAACCCTTCCTCCTCAGTCCTGGGGAAGGGCCGGCCTGCCTGGAGGAGTTATGTCTGCACTCTACCAGAGTTAGGAGTTAAAAAATTAATGAAGGACAGAGAAATATTCGAGAATAAGAGCACCTCCTTCTTTGAGGTAACATAATTCTGGTTCTTCTTTGATACTGAAATAGATTTGGCTTCATTTTAATTCATGACACTTTATGAAACCTGTACTTTGCAAATCGGACGTTTTATGGGATGTTGCAAGTGATACTATGGATGTTAAACCCAATCGTGTCTCTTTTAGCCAGCTTGACTTTTATACTGGTATTATAACAGGACTTCTCTACTTTTGCTGAACCACATTTTAAATTTCTAATTTTAGATTGGGTAGACATTCTTACACATTCTGCTTGAACGGTACTGACTACTGTCCGGAATGAAATTAAAAAGTGACCCTGTAAGTAAATAATAACATTAACTATATACATTTCAACTCAGGGTACAACGTGTTCTAGCAGAGATAACTAAGCTGATGTAATGGTCAGGGAAGATGGTAGGTGAGGTAAGAACCAAGTAGAAGCTGAAAAATGAGTGGCTGGAGGCTGTGAAGCCAACCTCGGGGTTAAGAATAGAACTTTAGCTCTCAGAGACCTTGTACATACCTCTGTAAAGAATATCGAACACAGTGAATTGGCCTTTCATTCACATTCAAATGCTTAAAAACTAACCAGTGGGTAACAAGACAG
>NW_023198610.1:0-2637 GCF_002007445.2 Ailuropoda melanoleuca
AGTTCAGGTCACTTAAGATGGTGACATTAATTTCTTTGGACACACAGTAGTCAGACTTCATACCATTTTTTAAAAGATGTCTAACTGTGGAACACAGCGGTCAGAGCAAAGAGCGGAAACATCATTTTACAGATTGATGGACCGATCCTTATTTTGTGTGTCACCTGCACAAAATTCAGGAGTGCCTACTGCTGGTTTTTGTGGAATATTTTCGCTTTTGTTGGTGAAACAGACCATTTCCTGGAGGGCTCCTTTCATGTTCCTCTGCCCAGTGTAAATGCATCCTGGAAACAGGGTTGGTTTGTGTCACTGATGAAAAGGTATCAGATTAGGCTGGTCTGCACCAACACAGTCTGCAACTGTGATTGCTTTGTTTAATTGGTTGTCATAAACCAGAATTTTCTCTTGAGAACCTGAGTAATGTAAGTGGCCAAAGGGTTTTCCATCCACCCATCCACAGACGTGATCAATGACAAACGGTTCCATGTAGTTCCAGTGAATATTTTTTCACTGATTCATGCCCTAAGTCACAGCTGTCCTTGTCTTTAGTTTGAATACGAAGAAAGGAACTTCATGATTCTAAGGGAAGAAACATAAATTTACCCTTTTAGGTTGTATCCTGTCAAAGTGAGTAGATAGAGCCTTTTACCATGACTCTTATGATATGTTAATGTCACAGCTAAATAGTGGTATTAAAAAGAATAGTAAAGGCTATCAGGAAATGGCTGGTTCAGGAAAGCCCCGAGTAAGTAATGTGCATTTCTACTAGTTTGAGTTGCTTTGAACAATTCCTGATTAGAAGCATGAGAGACCAGCTACTGAATTTTGAGTTTCCTTGTCAGATCTCTGATGCTGCCAATTACAATGTTCTTAAAAGCATTCATTTGATAATCACATGACTCAAGATAAAATAAATATCCATTCGTTTCATAAGTTAAGTGACAGGGTTTTCGCTTATTTCCATTATATTGAGGTACTAAAGTTACTTAAAAGTTAACATTTTTAAAGGGGGCGCCTGGGTGGCTCAGTCAGTTATGTGTCTGCCTTCAGCTCGGGTCATGATCCCGGAGTCCTGGGATCGAGTCCCATGTTAGGCTCCCTGGGAGCCTGCTTCTCCCTCTCTCTGCAGCTCCCCCTGCTTGTGCTTTCTCCTCTGTCAAATAAATAAAATCCTTTCTAAAAATGAGGGTTTTAAAAAATTTCTGTGTACAGCCGTTTGCAGATATTCTCTGTAGAATTATCTGAGGAGTACATTTATTTAAAAATCTTTAACTCAGTCCAGCATCGTAATGAATGCACCCAATTGGATGGGAAGCTGGCCAGTTTATATAGAATCTTTGACAAAGAACCATAAACCGGTGTAGACATAGCAGAGCACAGGAAGCATGTGGGGGCTCCCAAGGGCGGCAGGCTGTGGGAAGAGAGACAGATGGTAGACGAGGTCTAGTTAGTGATGTTCATGTGCTTTCCTCTGGTGCCACTTCTGGCCAATGGGGTCTAAAGCCCTCTCCAGGGATTCACCTTTGTCCTTGCACATAGAGATGGGAGTGGGGGGGCACCTTTGCAAATCTATGTCCTACTTTTAGGCAAAGAGCAGAAGCTCAGGGAGCTTTTCTCTTGTGCCTTGCTCTCAGTTGTCTTCAGCTCAAAGTAATCCTTCCATCAAAGATGCACACTTTGGAGTAGCCTCTCAGTGACCCTTTTCCAAGTTTTGTCCCCTTTGGAAGTGGGTAGTCATTGGCTTGAAGGTTGGCATCTGTAGTTTTGCTAGATCCATCATATGACGGTATTTCCTTCCAATATGTGTGCTTTCCACAAAGCTACCCAAAGGTCGTTGCAGATAAAAGTGTGCCCATCCACACACAGTCATGTTTAAAAGGTGAATAAATTATTATTCCACATGGTACAGTTGAAAACCCACGGGGAAGAAGAAAGAATAAATGTGTGTGTATAAACAGCTGCTTGCATGGCAACTCGAAAAAATAAATTTGGATTGCTAGTATGTGTATATATTTTTCACGTGTAAAGATTTCAAAATTAACACATCAGGTCTGACTGAGGAATGCATTTATGCATTTTGATTTCCTAACATTAAATTTTAGTTAGGTTCTCATGCATGCGCAGAAACGTGAAATGTTTGTGCTAATTAGTCAAATCGAAATAACATTCAATCTTAGGTTCTCATGCATGTGCAGAAAAGTGAAATGTTTGTGCTAATTAGGCAAATCAAAATATCATTCAAGAACACCGAATTCTGCAGAAACCACATCTTACGCTATGGAAGACTAGAGGGAGTATAGTAGGGTAGGGTAAATAAAATACGTGGACACCTGAGAAGATTATCTATCCTTATCCCCTATCCCCTCTCAGCCCAGNAAAATAAAAAATAACTCTCTCCCCTCCTTGGCAGTGTTCACACCACAGGTTTCTCCTTGTTTTATTCTATCTGCTAAAATCTCAAAAGGCGTGTCAAATCATCGTGCTGACAGTAGGCATCTTCTTCTCTTCTGTTCTTTTAATTAAAATTAGTTTTAATGTTTCCCATTTAAGATATTTGCTGTTCATGGGACAGTAGTGGCTGCCTTATTTGTTCACGGGTGTTTATTTATTTTCTTGCTTTCCTTCCTTCACTCATAC
>NW_023198612.1:0-1793 GCF_002007445.2 Ailuropoda melanoleuca
GGCTTCAAGACAGTTTTGCCAAAACAGTTAGGAATTTCACACTTCTATCTTGTGTTCCCTCTCTTGCTGGCTGTCTCTCTCTCTGTCGAATAAATAAATAAAATGTTTAAAAAAATGTAAGAGATATGATTAGTTTTTATGCACTATGATTGAAGGTTAGCACCTTTTTAAAAATTTTTTTTAAAGATTTTATTTATTTATTTGACAGAGACAGCCAGCGAGAAAGGGAACACAAGCAGGGGGAGTGGGAGAGGAAGAAGCAGGCTCCTAGCAGAGGAGCNAGCTCGATCCCAGAATGCTGGGATCACGCCCTGAGCCAAAGGCAGACGCTTAATGACTGTGCCACCCAGGTGCCCCTGAAGGTTAGCACCTTATACGAATTGCCTGATTTAATTTTTCAAGAAGTCCATTCTGTGAGGAAGCACTGCTATGAACTCCATTCCCTATGGAGAAATGGGGACTTGAAGAATTTAGTGAGCTTCTCAAAATTATCATTGCAGAAGGGGATGGGTGTTGATTGCATTCTCTCAGGTTGCTCCCAGTTTTCAAACCTTCTGCCAGTGCTCAGAACCAGAGGTGGTTCTTTCCCCCTGGGCACATCTGACAATGTCTGAGGGGCGCTGCTAAACACCTCCACTGAGCAGGACAGCTCCCAACACAGATAATGACCCCACCTCAAATGTCAGATTGAGAATGTGAGAAAACAAACTCTAGACCATCACTTCGCCAACTTCAAAGTCCATGTGAATCACCCAGGATTCTGGCTCAAATGCAGATTCTGCTTTAGCAGGTGCTGGTGGGCCCAGGAGTTCAGCGTTTCTAACAAGCTCCTGAGTGATGTCGGTGCTGCAGGTCATGGTCTGTGGACCACTCTATGGAGTAGCAAGGATGTCATCCTGCTATAGAGTAAGGTGCAGGTGGTTATAGGTTTTCTTCACACACACACACACACACACACACACACACACACACACAGGTCACATTTGCATAATATTTCAAACGACTAGTGTATAGAGACATTCTAAGGGCTGTGATAAATTCTGTGCTTGTTTCTTTTATATAAGGACCCTTGAGTGGCACAAAAAAATACTTTTGGAAAAGACTTTCTAGGAGGCAGAACAAGACCTTCTTCAAGTCATTCACATTATAATACCTAGAAAATTTGACTATGTTATTTTTTTATAGGAAGAGGGAGATTAAGGTAGCAAAGAGAATAAGGCTGCTAATCATCTGATGTGAAACTAAGATTGGCCAAGATTATGCAAGTGGAACTAACATAATCACCATCATCCTCTGAATGTGGGAGAAGAGGGCAGAATAGTTGGATCAGAGATATGTGAAGATACCACATCTCTGGCTTTCAAGATGGAGAAAGGACAATGAGCCAAAGAACACTTGTTGTCACTAGAAACTGCAATAGGAAAGAAAAGATTTTCTCCTGGAGCATCCAGAAGCAACCAGGTGCTGTAGATATCTTGATTTTAGCCCACTGAGACTTATTTCAGGCTTCTGGCCTCTTAAACAGTAAGAGCCTAAATTTGTTTCTTTCAAGCCTCTCGTGTGGTAATTTGTTAATGCAGAATTAGGAGCATAATAGAGACATCTATCCAATATAATTGTTTCGGAGGAAAATGAATTTGATTTCTCAATTCATTTCTCTCCTCTTGGGCAAGGGCATTTTTTGTTGAAATGTCTCCTTAACTGAAATTTAAAAAAAAGGTAAATTCGAAGCTTCTGCTCAATTGCTGAGATGGAATGGGAAAAGTGAATTCCCCATTGCTAAAATGTAAATG
>NW_023198613.1:0-861 GCF_002007445.2 Ailuropoda melanoleuca
CTGTGATGTTGTGAAAATACTGTCTTCTACAACAGTTCCCTCTGCTAAAGGAATTTCCTGTACTGAAGTGCATGTCAAACCATTGAGACATTGGTCCTGCTTTTGCCCCATGTGGTTACATTAAGAGCTGTAGCCTTAAACACTCACCCAATAAAATGTCATGTAACTGGGTCCACTGGAGAGCACATGTCCTTTCTTAGAGTTAGAATTAACTGTATTCTAGGGAACAGTTGTCACAGAGGATTGCTGGTCTAGTGTTGCCAGATTTTCTCATTTTTAAAGACAAGGCTTAATCTTCATTTTACTGGAATCTTTTGTTTTTAAATATGATTGAATAATCCAGGTTTTTTTAAAGAAACCAGACAAAGCATATGACCCATTAACCATTAGCTTGCTGACATTATAGAACATGCTGGGTTGCTCTTTCACAATCAGCCCTTTACATATGTGAGAGGAAAAAAAAAAAAAAAAGACTGCCAGGATTTAGTTTAATGTGGACTTTTTTCCCAGATAGGTAGGGTGTCTGGGATTATACTTTTCTCATATTTTTGTTTTCATCTCTTTTATCAACTACTTCAATTTGGGAATCCCGTGCCCACCCAATCATGATGAAACGATGTGTCTTTCTACATTACTCATGTAACTTAAGCACCAAGACACTTAAACCCTTGGGTTAAGTTATCAGAGTCAGTAAGCAAATAGACTTATTTAGATCTGCTTGAGATAATGACTGAAGAAAGAGGAAATTTGTTTCCTTTTCCTGGTTTGTCTATAATATTTTTGTATTGTATCTTTGGGATTTTCTTCGTGTCTTTGTTATATTTTTTTTAGTTTTGAGCACTTTATAGGATATTTTTTCCC
>NW_023198614.1:0-161 GCF_002007445.2 Ailuropoda melanoleuca
ACGACGAACACAGCACTTTTTAGAAAGACAATTCGGTAAAACCCGCTTCCAACGAAATGCTTGCTCCCTGGATAAATCCTGTCAAAACTGCTGGCTGCAATGGAACAAAAAGGCCCAAAACACGTCCGTCAGAAACAACACCGTACAGGGACCGTCTTAGC
>NW_023198614.1:184-560 GCF_002007445.2 Ailuropoda melanoleuca
TGAATAGGGAAACATGAGGGAAAGTGGTCGCGGAAGCCTGACGAGAGTGCCCCATAGTGGTCTCTGAGACACCACACAGTCCAGGGAAATATCAACGATCATCATCTCTCGTGAGTAAGGGAGCATGAATGAAAAGGTTCAGGATTTTCGAGCACTCAGCGCCCTTCTCATTGGTAATAATGCAGAGCGTCCAGGAAAACACCTCCAGCGAACAGCAGCCTTTTCACTGGGGACCCCGATTCCACATTGGATTTGTAGGGGCCAGGGAGGATCAAGTCTTAGAACCAAGAAACAAAGTGTGAGGCGAAAGCCCTTGAAGTCACGACGGCCTTATGGAAGGTGGATCAGGAATCAAGGTGCTTTGGTATCGTGAGTG
>NW_023198614.1:751-999 GCF_002007445.2 Ailuropoda melanoleuca
ACAGGGACCGTCTTGGCACATTCATCACCCTTCGTGAAAAAGGAAACAGGAGGGAATGTGGTCGCGGAAGCCTGACGAGTGTGCCCCATTGTGGTCTCTGAGACCCCACACAGTGCAAGGAAATATCAACGATCATCATCTCTCGTGTGTAAGGGAGCATGAATGAAAAGGCTCAGGATTTTCAAGGACTCAGCGCCCTTCTCATTGGTAATAAAGCAGAGCGTCCAGGAAAACACCTCCAGTGAACA
>NW_023198614.1:1142-3436 GCF_002007445.2 Ailuropoda melanoleuca
TGGAAGGTGGAACAGGAATCAAGGGGCTTGTCCCGTGAGTGAAACACGAGGCACACAGCACTTTTGAGTAAGACAATTCGGTAAAACCCGCTTCCAACGAAATGCTTGCTCCCTGGTAAAATCCTGTCAAAACTGCTGGCAGCAATGGAATGAAAAGGCCCAAAACACGTCCGTCAGAAACAACACCGTACAGGGACCGTCTTAGCACTATCATCACCCTTCGTGAATAGGGAAACATGAGGGAAAGTGGTCGCGGAAGCCTGACGAGAGTGCCCCATAGTGGTCTCTGAGACCCCACACAGTCCAGGGAAATATCAACGATCATCATCTCTCGTGAGTAAGGGAGCATGAATGAAAAGGTTCAGGATTTTCGAGGACTCAGCGCCCTTCTCATTGGTAATAAAGCAGAGCGTCCAGGGAAACACCTCCAGCGAACAGCAGCCTTTTCACTGGGGACCCCGATTCCACATTGGGTGTAGGGGCCTGGGGAGGATCCAGCCCTTAGAACCAAGAAACAAAGTGTGAGGGGAAAGCCCTTGAAGTCACGACGGCCTTATGGAAGGTGGAACAGGAATCAAGGGGCTTTGGTACCGTGAGTGAAACACGACGAACACAGCACTGAGAAACACAATTCGGCCAAAACCCGCTTCCAACGAAATGCTTGCTCCCTGGGGAAATCCTGTCAAAACTGCTGGCGGCAATGGAACGAAAAGGCCCAAAACACGTCCGTCAGAAACAACACCGTACAGGGACCGGCTTAGAACTAATATCACCCTTCGTGAATAGGGAAACATGAGGGAAAGTGGTCGCGGAAGCCTGACGAGAGTGCCCCACAGTGGTCTCTGAGACACCACACAGTCCAGGGAAATATCAACGATCATCATCTCTCGTGAGTAAGGGAGCATGAATGAAAAGGTTCAGGATTTTCGAGGACTCAGCGCCCTTCTCATTGGTAATAAAGCAGAGCGTCCAGGAAAACACCTCCAGCGAACAGCAGCCTTTTCACTGGGGACCCCGATTCCACATTGGGTGTAGGGGCCTGGGGAGGATCCAGCCCTTAGAACCAAGAAACAAAGTGTGAGTGGAAAGCCCTTGAAGTCACGACGGCCTTATGGAAGGTGGAACAGGAATCAAGGTGCTTTGGTACCGTGAGTGAAACACGACGAACACAGCACTGAGAAAGACAATTTGGCCAAAACCTGCTTCCAAGGAAATGCTTGCTCCCTGGGGAAATCCTGTCAAAACTGCTGGCAGCAATGGAACGAAAAGGCCCAAAACACGTCCGTCAGAAACAACACCGTACAGGGACCGTCTTAGCACTATCATCACCCTTCGTGAATAGGGAAACATGAGGGAAAGTGGTCGCGGAAGCCTGACGAGAGTGCCCCATAGTGGTCTCTGAGACACCACACAGTCCAGGGAAATATCAACGATCATCATCTCTCGTGAGTAAGGGAGCATGAATGAAAATATTCAGGATTTTCGAGGACCCAGCGCCCTTCTTATTGGTAGGAAAGCAGAGCGTCCAGGAAACACTTCCAGCTAATATCAGCCTTTTCACTGCGGAACCTGATTCTACATTGGGTGTCGGGGCCTGGAGAGGATCCAGCCCTTAGAACCAAGAAACAAAGTGTGAGGGGAAAGCCCTTGAAGTCACGACGGCCTTATGGAAGGTGGAACAGGAATCAAGGGGCTTNACGAACACAGCACTGGGAATCTAGTGAAACACGACGTACACAGCAGTTTTGAGAAAGACAATTCGGCCAAATCTCGCTTCCAACGAAATACTTGCTCCCTGGGGAAATCCTGTCAAAACTGCTGGCGGCAATGGAACAAAAAGGCCCAAAACACGTCCGTCAGAAACAACACCGTACAGGGACCGTCTTAGCACTATCATCACCCTTCGTGAATAGGGAAACATGAGGGAAAGTGGTCGCGGAAGCCTGACGAGAGTGCCCCATAGTGGTCTCTGAGACACCACACAGTCCAGGGAAATATCAACGATCATCATCTCTCGTGAGTAAGGGAGCATGAATGAAAAGGTTCAGGATTTTCGAGGACTCAGCGCCCTTCTCATTGGTAATAAAGCAGAGCGTCCAGGGAAACACCTCCAGCGAACAGCAGCCTTTTCACTGGGGACCCCGATTCCACATTGGGTGTAGGGGCCTGGGGAGGATCCAGCCCTTAGAACCAAGAAACAATGTGTGAGGGGAAAGCCATTGAAAGCACGACGGCCTTATGGAAGGTGGAACAGGAATCAAGGTGCTTTGGTACCGTGAGTGAAACACGACGAA
>NW_023198615.1:0-2217 GCF_002007445.2 Ailuropoda melanoleuca
TGATTGTAATGACCCCAAAACAAAAATACTAATGTAAACTACTATCGTGTATTTCCTCATTCTCAGAAAGGTCTGTTTTCCTAATCAGCTTCTTCTTTGAATAAGAAGTTTGATATCCACCTGTGAGTCTGAGCATAATGCATTACCTGTGAAGTCTTACTTTAGGCTGGGTGAGTATGAGACAGACAGCTGGGTGTCTCTCAGAAGCTCAGATTTCCTCTGCAGCCTCCTCTTGTATATTTGAGGTCTACAGATTCCTTTGCTCTGGTTTGAACTTCGGTAAAATACTAACTGCTTTATTCCTTACCGAAAGTCACCCAAATCCCTTCTGCACTGATGTAATTCCATTCTCATTTCTGTTTCAACTCGATTTGTTTTGTATATTATTTTTGTCATATAAGTAGCGTGTTGGGAAGGAGGCAAAATACAGATCTGTGCAAATCCATATTTTAGACAAGATACTCTACGGATTCCTTTAAAAAGAAACTATGAAATGACATATGTATAATTTAATAGCTCCTTAGATGTGAAGGATGATATCACACTGCTAAGTTTGTGTATTTGTCTGGAAGAACTGCTGCTGATGTGGGATTAAGGCATCCCTTGGAAATACAAGTAACGTACTTTGAATACTTTTTATTATGAAGGTGTGTTCATTTTCTTAACCCAAAGATTTAAAAGAAACCATCGTTCCTCTAAAACTCTTCTGCCCAGCAAAGGAAACTATCAACAAAGCAAAACTCACCCGACTTAAAGGGAGAAGATATTCCCAAATGATGTATCTGATAAGCAGTTAATAGTCAAAACATATAGAGAATTTATACAACTGAACATCAAGGAAACCGAAATAATCTGATAAAAATGGGCAGAGGAACTAAATAGACTTTTCTCCGAAGAAGGTACAGATGAGCAGTAAACACCTGAATGGGTGGATGAACAACATCACTAATCATCAGGAAAATGCAAATGAAAACAATGATATCACCTTACATCTGTCAAAATACTTAAAATCAAAACCATAAAAAATAGCAATTGTTGGTGAACATGTGTAGGGAAAGGAGCCTTCCTGCACTTGGTGAGAATACAAATTGGTGTAACCACTGTAAAAAACAGTATGGATGTTCCTAAAACTCTAAAAAATAGAATTACTATATGATACGCAATATAAAATGAAAACCTAATTCAAAAAGATAATGCAACCCAATTTTATTGCAACATTATTTTTACAGTAACCAAGTTGTGGGAACAACCCAAGTGTACAGTGGTTGATGAATAGATAAAGTAGAAGTGGGGTGTGTGTGTTTGTGTGTGTGTGTGTGTTTGTATATATATAATGGAATATTATTCAGCTGTGAAAAGAATGACATTCTGCCATTTGCAACAATATGGAGGGACCTAGAGAGTACAGTGCTAAGTGAAATAAGTCAGTCAGAGAAAAACAAATACCATATGATTTCACTCATGTGCAGAACTTAAGAAACAAATGAACAAAACAAAAAAGAGACAAACAAACATAAAAAGCAGACTTAACTACAAAGAACAATCTGGCATATGGGAGGTGAGTGGGGGGATGGGTGAAGTAGATGAAGGAAATTAAGAGTACATAGTCAAGCAGAGAAAGACAATTATCATATGGTTTCACTCACTTACAGAACATAAGAAATAGGAAGATCGGTAGGAGAAAAAAGGGAAGAATGAAGGGGGGAGTAAACAGAAGGGAGAATGAACCATGAGAGGCTTTGGACTCTGGGAAACAAACTGAGGGCTTCAGAGGGGACGGGGGTGGGGGATTGGGATAGGCCAGTGATGGGTATTAAGGAGGGCACATATTGCATGGTGCACTGGGTGTTATATGCAAGTAATGAATCATGGAACATTGCATCAAGAACTGGGGATGTACTGTATGGTGACTAATATAACAAAATAAATATTATTTTTTAAAAAAAGAGTACACTTATCCTGATAAACATTGAGAAATGTAGAGCATTGTAGAATCACTATATTGTCCACCTGAAACTACTATAATACTGTACATTAATTATCTTCAGTGAAGTTTTTAAAAGAAAATAATTCATTGTTCTTATCACTTTAAATGTAAATAAATGTAGTATATGTACACTTTGCTCATCACTTTATATTACTTTTAACTCTTCAGAAGATTGCTAACAAAATTATCTTAGATGGTATTCAAAGAAACAAGAGAATCAGGTTAACACA
>NW_023198616.1:0-609 GCF_002007445.2 Ailuropoda melanoleuca
AATCAATCAATCTTAAAAAAAAAGATTAAAGAAGCTAAAATCTGGTTCTTTGAAAAGATAAACAAAATTGATAAATCTCTGGCCAGACTCATCAAGAAAAAAGAGAGGTACCAAAATAAAATCAGAAATGAGAGAAGTTACAACTGACCACAAAAATACAAAGGATCTGGGGCGCCTGGGTGGCACAGCAGTTAAGCGTCTGCCTTCGGCTCAGGGCGTGATCCCGGCNCAGGGCGTGATCCCGGCATTATGGGATCGAGCCCCACATCAGGCTCCTCTGCTATGAGCCTGCTTCTTCCTCTCCCACTCCTCCTGCTTGTGTTCCCTCTCTTGCTGGCTGTCTCTATCTCTGTTGAATAAATAAATAAAATCTTAAAAAAAAAAATACAAAGGATCTAAGAGTGTACTATGAAGAATTATACACCAACAAACTGAAAAACCTAGAAGAAATAGATAAATTCCTAGAAACATACAACATTCTGAGATTGATTCATGAAGATACAGAAAATTTAAATAGACCAATTTTAATGATGAATCTATAATTTAAAAACTCCCCCAAAATACCAGTACAGGACCAGGTGGCTTCACTGGTGAATTCTACCAAACATT
>NW_023198617.1:0-1082 GCF_002007445.2 Ailuropoda melanoleuca
ATGACAGATATGTTAGTAGCTCACACATATAAATATATCATATTCCAGAGACACTATTAAGTATCATACATATATTAATTCATTCCATCCTCTCATGGAACCTTTGAGGTAGATGATTCTTCAAAATTTACGGAAGGGGAAGATGAGGCACAAAGAAGCTACATGAATTGTCTCAATATTTCATCGCTAGTAAGTGTTGGAGGGGACACTTAAAAAGGCAGTTTGGTATTGGACTCAAAACTCTTAAATGATATGACATGCTGCCTCTTGAGTCCCAGCTGATGGGCTGAGTATAAAACATGGGCCAAACCGTACAGTTGCTGCCATGGATGAAGAGTTATTTATCACCGTCATTATCTTGTTACTATTATTCATTATTATTACTGTTGGTAATACTTTGCTGTGATAGCCCTGTGCTCTATTTCTGTTACCAGAAATTCATCTCCAGAGACCTGCTTCATCTTTAAACAGGTGACAAAGTTTCCTCTCCCCAATGTATATATGAATGTTGTCATAAATTTATTATTCAACCAAAGTTATCAATTTTCTGCAGTATAGCAGACACTGTTGGTATTGTGGACTGGTCTTGCCCTCAAGAGTTTCAGTTCTAAGGTTAGAAATAGATGAGGGCACAATTATCATATAAAATAACAGGCATCAAAATAATGCTATTGGGGATTCAGAGGTTGGGAGCAGCTGTGTGTGTGTGTGTGTGTGTGCGTGTGTGTGTGGGGGTGGGTGCGCATACATGTGTGTCATGTGTTACTGGAGGCATAAGCAGGGTTGCACAGAAAGTTCAAGAAAAACAAAAGGGATGTGGATTCAGGAAAGGAAAGGGTAAACTGAGGCAAAATCTTTTAGTATCTTTATTTTGGACATAAAATAATTGAGAGTAAAAGCAATTTGCCAGTCTGAAATTGTAAACCCTCCCTCAACTTTATTTTTATTTTTTTTTAAAGATTTTATTTATTTATTTATTTGACAAAGAGAGAGACAGTCAGTGGGAGAGGAAACACAAGCAGGGGGAGTGGGAGAGGAAGAAGCAGGCTCCCAGCAGAGGAGACTGATGTGGGGCTCCATCC
>NW_023198618.1:0-5379 GCF_002007445.2 Ailuropoda melanoleuca
AGAGGAATCACACTTCTCAATTTTAGAACTTACTACAAAGCTGCAGCAGTCGAGAAAATGTAATACCAGCTTGAGGATAGACAAAGATCAATGGAATAGAAATGAAAGTCCAGAAATAAATCTTCACATTTGTAGTCAATTGGTTTTTGACAAGGTTGCCAAGACAATTCATGGGGGAAAAATCATCTTTACAACAAATGGGGCAGAGATCACTGCATATGCACATGCGGATAATGAAATTGAACACTTTCTCACACCATACATAAAAATTAACTCAAAATGGATCATAGGCTGTATGTAGTAGCAAAAACTATAAAACTCGGAGAACAAAATGCAGGAATATATCTTCATGACATTGGATAGTGAAAGGAAAACTTAGTTTCTTTCTCTACTGACTACTCCACTCACACCCAGCATTTCCTAGAACATTTCGGATGCCAGATATCTTTCCCCACACCAACCAATTCTCCAACACCAGCTGGGTATCCTACAATATAACTCAATTCTGACTTGAATTGCCTGGAGTTGATACAGACCCCACAGGCTAAGGGCTCAGTCCTGTGAGATTGCCGTCCCCTGCAGCAGGAATTGCAGTTGGTCCTTGGGTTAACCACAACCATTGTCCAACTTGGCTACAAATCAGAGGTTCCCATGAACCCCTCTGCAGGTTCCATCATTTGCTAGAACCACTCACAGAGTTCAGGAAAACAGTTTCCTTACCAGATAACCAAGTTATTAAAAGATGTATTAAAGGATACAAATGAACAGCCAGATGAAGTGATATAAAGGGTAAGGTCAGGAAGGGTCCTAAGCACAGGAGCTTCTATACCCATGGAGTTTGGGGATTGCATCACTCTCCCAGCACAGGGACATGTTCTAGTTCACCAACCCAGAAGCCCTCTAAAATCTGTACTTTCTGGATTTTTATGAAGGCTTCCTTATGTAAACATGATTGATTAAATCACTAGCCATCGGGGATTAATTCATACAACAGCCTCACTCCCCTCCCTGGGAATGGGGATTGAGGGGCTGAAAATTTCAACCCTTTAATCACAGAGCTGGTTCTCCTGATGACCAGCCTTCACCCTGGGGTTATTAAGGGTGTATCCAAAAATCACCTCATTAATATAAACTTCGATGTGGTTGAAAGGGAGTTGTTTTGAATTAAAAAAAAAAAAACAAAACCTTATCACTCTGGAGCTACTTCAGTGGCTGGCAACAAAAAATTAAGTTTTAATGGAATATACTCATCACTTTGGAAATTACAAGGATTTTTAGAAGCTGTGTGCTAGGAGGAACCATGTACCAAGAAAAAACGATTTTTGATTATATCACAATATCATAGGTATGCAAAATCTTCCTATATATCACACCAAAAGCACAATTGACAAAAGGAAAAAAAAATTTTTATCAAATTCATAAACTTCTGTGCTTCTAAGGATACTGTCAAGAGAGTACAAAGAAAAGACACAGAATGGGACAATATGTTTGCAAATCATATACTGTTAATGAACATTCATCTAGAGTATATAAAGAACTCTTACCCTTCAATAATCACCAGACAAGTAATCTTAAAATTTTTAAATTGGGCCAACAATTTGAATAGGTATTTCTCCAAAGAAGATAAATGAATGGCCAATAAGCACAAAAGATCCTGGAGTTAACCGTCAGGGAAATACAAGTCAAAACCACATTGAGATATCTCTGCATACCCACTGGGGTGACTATAAGCGAAAAGACAGGTGACAATGAGTGTCGATGAAGATGTGGAGAAATTGTAACCCCTATAGATTGCTGGAGGTAATATAAAGTGGTTCAGCCTCGTGGGAAAACAATTTGGCAATTCTTGAAAAGGTTAAACCAAATTACTTACCAATTCCACTTCTAGATATATATTCAAGAGAAACGAAAAGAGACATCCACACAAACATTTGTACGCTAATATCCATAGCGGCATTATTCACAATGGCTAAAAAAGTGGAAACAAGCTAAATGGTCATCAAATAATGAACGGATAAATAGTATTTTGTATCTCCATCCAACTGAATAATACGTAACCATAAAAACAAAAGAAGTGCTGACACGTGCTATAGCACGGATGTGCCTTGAAAACAGTACACTAAGTGAAAGAAGCCAGTCACACACACACACACACACACACGCCCCCAAATCACATATTGTATGATTCCATTTATATGAAATATCTAGAAAGTAGATAAATGGTTTGCTAGGACAGGGAGTGGAAGGGGGATGGGAGATGGGGTAAATGGGAATTGACTGCTCGGTGGCTCAGGGTCTCTTTTGGGGAGGATGGGAATGCTCTGAAATTTTCTATGATGGTTGTACAACTCCGTGAATATAGTAAAAACAATAAATTGTACACTTTCAATGGGTGAATTATATCATGATAAAATGGATCCAGTAAACAACAATAACCAATCAGAATTTCCACGCATTTGAAGATTTAGCTAACATAAATATCCAAAGTTAACCGATCATTACTAAATTTTAAAAATTCTGGGCTATTTGAAAGAAGTAAAAATTTCAAATGTATGAGACAAATGGCAGCTGAAACTCATGTACTCATAAGCCAGATATTTGATATTTGAAATGTTAACTTTTTTTTTGAATTTTCTTCCACAGATATTTATATATATTATATAACATAGTATAAATATTTTTATTATATTCATTGGTATATAAAATAAAATGAAGTGAATGGGCATCAGTGAAGCTCTTTCCATATTCTCCTCCTCCATCCTGTTCCCCATCCTTTTCCAGAGGTTACTGTAGTGTATGAAGTATGCAAAACTTATGTATCTTTTCCCCTAATGACGGAGATTTTAGGATACTTCCAATGTTTTGCTCTTACAAAGAACACAGAAATTTATATCTTTGTACAGATATTATACTCATGCTATATATATGCAGGATACTACTGCATATGTGTGATGAATTCTCTAGGGAGTATACGAAAAACGGAAGTGTTGGACTGTTTGAGAATTTTCAGTTCCACTAGCTAATGCCAAATTCCTCTCTAAAGTGTTCTTTTCTTTAAACCAATTAGCTCTTTCAGCAGGAGCATGTAAGATTTCATCTTCTTCATACTTTTTGTGACAACTGGTGCTGTCAGGCATTTTCTTCCTCCGTTCTTCCCTCCTTTCTTCCTTCCCTTCCTTCCTCCCTCCCCCTCTCCTTTCCTTCCTTCCTTCCTTCCTTCCTTCCTTCCTTCCTTCCTTCCACTCTCCCTTTCTTTTTCCCTGCTGTCCCTCGGTGTCAGGGTGACTGGCCCTGGGTCCATCAAGTCCCTCATTGCTAGGTATGAATATATATGTGTTTTTTTTTTAATAGGATTCCTTATCGCAAGGAACTTTTTTTTTAAGTTTTTATTTTAATTACAGTTAGGTAATCTACAATGTTATATTAGTTTCAAGTGTACAATACAGTGATTCAACAATTCTGTACATGGCCCGGTGCTCATCACAACAGGTGCACTCGTTAATCCCCATCCCCTATTTAGTGCATCCCCCAAACGCCCTCTCCTCTGGTAACCATCAGTTTGTTCTCTATAGCTAAGAGTCTGTTTCTTGCTTTGTTTTTTTTTTCTCTCTCCTCGTTATTTTTTCCCTTTGCTTGTTTGTTTTGTTCCTTAAATTCCACATGAGTGAAATCATATGGTATTTGTCTTTCTCTGACTGACTTATTTCGTTTAGCATTGTACTCCATAGCTCCATCCATGTCATTGAAAATGGCAAGATTTCATACTTTTTTATGGCTAAGTAATATTCATACGTGTGTGTGCATTTATATACATATATCTATATATCTATATCTATATCAAATTTTCTTTGTCTATTCATCAATTGAAGGACACTTGGGATTCTCCCGAATCTTGGCTATTGTAAATAATGCTGCTATGAACATAAGTGTGCATGCAGGACAAGGGAACTTACTATAACATAAATGATGGGAAGCTTAAAAGTGATATATGTTCTTTGTTAAGTCCAGTTGACTTACAGACAGAGTATGTGTGCTTGGCTTAGATTGTTTGGTTTTGTATTTGGCAAGTATAGACTCCTTCGTTATTTAATTTACATTCCATCGCTTCCTTGTGAGACTGAACATCTTTTTGAATATTTATTCTCCAATGAACTTATTCTTCTGCTTATTGCCTGTTCATATCCCTTACCCCAATTTTTCTCCCATTAAGATTCTGAATATTTTGTACTAATATCTTCTCCCAGTTTATGGCTGGTCTTTTGACTTGTGCTTCCCTGTATATTTCTCTATATTGTCCTGTAGACCCTTTGGAACTCTTTAGAGTATCACCCAATGAATGTTTTACAATTGGTTGAAGCTAAGCATCGAATTAATTTCTGTAACATAGAAAATAAATTTTCCTATTACTATTTACTGAATAGTGTATCCTTCCTGCACTGATTTTTAATGCCACATCTGTCCTGTATCAGCTTTTTATAGATGTGTAGGTTGATCACATGGCTGTTTGTTCCTGTTACCACATCCATATCTTACTGTTCTTGCAGTGGTAAGGTAATTCTAGATTCTGACATCAGAAGTCTCCCTTTTTTCTTCTTCTTTAAATTTGCCTCAAACTGTTTTGGTCCATTGATTTTCCATATGAATTTCAGAACCTGCTTACTAAATTCTCTGGTGTACCAGAATCCATGGTATTATAAACTAATTTAGGGAGAAATAATATCTTGGACATATTAAATCTTCCAACTGATTAATATAGTATAATTTTCTTTTTTATGCTCATTCAAAAAATGTGTTTTTATGGTGGTTTAGTCGGTTGAGTGTCTGACCCTTGATTTTGGCTCAGGTCATGATCTCAAGGTCCTGGGATGGAGCCCTGCATAGGACTCTGCACTGAGTGCAGAGTCCGCTTGGGATTTTCTCTCTCCTTCTCCCTCTGACCCTCTCCCCTGCTCATGCTCTCTCTTGCTCTCAAATAAATACACAAAATCTTTAAAAAATTTTTAAAAATGTTTTTAGCAGAAGTGTTTTCCTTATCTTTTGTAGAATTATTCTTGAACACCTTTTAGTCTTTACTACCGTTTTAAAAGGGGATTTTATATGTGTCACATATCATCTAAATGAAATTGTATTTTAATGCATTTTTGCTGTGTATAGGAACACTATCATTTTGTGTACTTGATTTTGCATTCTTTAATCTTTTAAATTGTATAAGTCTAATAGTGTGTATGTTATCTTAGTTAGGATTCTCCAGAGAAACGAAACTAATAATATGTACACACACACACACAGACACAGAAAGAGGAGGGGGGAGAGAGAGAGAGAGAGAGAAAGAAAAAGAAAGAAAGAAAGAAAGAAAGAAAGAAAGAAAGAAAGAAAGAA
>NW_023198619.1:0-242 GCF_002007445.2 Ailuropoda melanoleuca
AGTCAGTAATCTCCCGTAATCTACATTCTTGGGCATGGATTTTTTTAAGACCAGCTTCTATTTTTGTTTTTCCTTCTATTAACCCGTCCTCCAATTCGCTAATGTGTTCCTCTGCCTCGGTGACCCTGGCCATCAGAGCCTCCAGTTTTGACTGCATTTTGCTCATAGAATTTTTAATTTCTGTCAGATTCGCTCTCATTTCTGCCCTTAGGGATTCTATATTCTCAGTAACATTTTCGTTA
>NW_023198619.1:338-1558 GCF_002007445.2 Ailuropoda melanoleuca
TATTAATTCTGTGGCAGAGGCCACAGACTCATTATCTTTTCTTTGCTGGGGGGGACTTCTCCTTCTCATCTTTCTGATGAGGAGAGATTGCGGGGTTGTCCAGAACCCAAATTATTGACTGGGATCCAGGCCGTGCGCCCTTGTTTTATAATCTTAGGGATGTGGGCTTCTTCTTTAAAGATTTTATTTATTTATTTGCGCGAGAGAGACAGACAGTCAGCAAGAAAGGGAACCGAAACAGGGGAGTGGGAGGGGAAGAAGCAGGCTCCCAGCGGAGAAGCCCGATGAGGGACTCCTTTCCGGAATGCTGTGATCATGCCCTAATCCGAAGACAGGCACTTAATGACTGTGCCACTCAGGCGCCCTGGGTTATGGGCTTCTTGATTTTTCAGCCTGCCTTCTGGGGGAGGGGACTGCCCTGCCGATACTGAGGTAACCCCGTTTGGGTAGAGTCTCCGTGTCCCCTGCGAGGGGGGATGGGGATGGGCACCCTGTGAGCCGGTATTTCCAGGCTTTTTTTCTCTGGCAGCTTTCCCTGGTGGTCTGCTGTGTCTCTTCTGAGAATCAGAGCAGCAGCGGCCAAAATTCATCCTCTGTCTCAGAACAGAGGGATTGCGGACCGTTCTCCACTGATGTTCTGGCCACTTTAACTCTGTTTCTGTTGGTGCTGCTCAACCCTGCAGCATTCCGGGCTTGCGCCCCTCACCCAGTGTCTCAGCCCTCACTTCCAGGGCTGGCGCGTCTCTGTCCTTTGTGTTCCTAACCCCGCCAGCCGCCAGTCACCAGCCTCCCTGCGCGCTCCCGGAGCTCCCGGTCTCAGTCTGGATGCAGTGAGCACACCGGAGTTCCGGAGCTCCGTGAGATGCTTGGTGGCGCGCGCTCCCGGCTCACGGTCTCAGTCTGCTGTCTCAGGGGTGCAGGTCCGCGGTCCGCCCGCTCCCCCGTGCAGGTGGCTACCGCTTCCCGGGGCCTGGACACGGTGGCTCCCTCNGCTCCGTGAGATGCTTGGTGGCGCGCGCTCCCGGCTCACGGTCTCAGTCTGCTGTCTCAGGGGTGCAGGTCCGCGGTCCGCCCGCTCCCCCGTGCAGGTGGCTACCGCTTCCCGGGGCCTGGACACGGTGGCTCCCTCTCCCTTCCGTTTATCTTCCGATACCTGTGCGCAGTTTCACGGCTCCCCACTTCGTACCTCAATACTCAGCGCTGGAGATGTTTATTTGTAG
>NW_023198620.1:0-579 GCF_002007445.2 Ailuropoda melanoleuca
CAAATGTAGACAAGTAGCTTTGGCCTGCTGATGTCAGACAGATTTTGTCGACAGCCACCCTGGCGCTGGTACGATGAGCCCACAAACCAAATGGCCATGGTGGCAAAGATGAAGACAATGTACAAATCAACATGAACGACCATTTACTGAGGCCAGTCTGCCTCTAAATTTCCACCTTGCCAGCAAGAAAAACCAATATTGAGACCTCAGAATGTCATTATTCCTCAAAGAAACTAAACAACTGCTTGGGGGCAAGTTGGCACCAAAATAGTACAAAGTTTCAAGTAGTAGGTCAGGATCAGATTGTCAAATTCAGCAAAGAAAAATCAGGCCCCTTCTGTCCTAAATGGGCCGGCAGGAATACACACCTATCCCAGNGGCAGGAATACACACCTATCCCAGGTATGAGTTTGGCCGACTCAACCAATATCGATATGTGGGACTGGTACTGTGCCTGGTCCATAGGCATGGAATCCCACAGCACGGAGCATCTGGTCAGGGAATGCTCTCCACTAAACGAGGGGTTGATATGGGCCTGTGACCATAGTTCCACTGGTCTCTTCCATATACTGTACCACC
>NW_023198621.1:0-1991 GCF_002007445.2 Ailuropoda melanoleuca
AAAAAAAATACTTACAGTAGTTAAAACAGACCCCTAAAAAATCAATATTCATAAAATATAAGGAGCTCTTTCAAATCTATGAGAAAAAGCCAAGCAAAATGGTAATGGATATAAATAAGCTTACAAAAGAGTTCAAATGGCACAAAATTCAGGAAAATATGCTCACTGTTTCCAATAATAAGGAAAATGAAAAACAAAATAAGATAATAAATTCTACTCTGGTAATGAGAGAATAGCTTATATTAGATGAGCCTCCTACATACTAGAAATGTCTAGTCTGAAAAAAATATAAAAGTTAACTAATTAGAGCGTGATCAAAAGAGGCATAAACTAGGTAGAGTTGGCCTTCGAAGGAGAGGAAATGCATAGAGTGATACGAGTGATTATGTGACTTTTGGTTGAGAGCACACACCCAACTAAGTGAAATGAGGCAGCTGAGACTCAAACAGAAAGCCAAGCATTACTGGCATGAGAAGTCAGAGTACAAAATCTGGGGCAGCCAGATTGCTAGAAAGTGAAGGGAGAAAACACAGAAAGGAGGATGTGCAGATGGAGAGCCCCAAATCCAAATATGAAGTCTGCTCAAATCCTTAGCTGAGTCCTGATTTATACATGCAAAGGGAAACTACAGGAGAATCTATGGAAAATAAGCTACCAAGGGGAGATTTTAGCTGATGTCCATCACAGAGAAGACAGGGTTTGGAACTTGAGTCTAGTCAGGTTAGTTGACTGCTGGAATACTCTTCAAAGGAATATATGAAATACAGAGTCTGTGCATGTCATATCCACACTCCCAGTACACAATCAAAAAATAGTAGACAAGCATAAGAAATAAATACAAATAAAAATATGACCAAGGTCAAGACAAAAAACAGTCAATAGAAACCAACACCAACTCCAAGATGACCATCAATGTTGAAATTCACAGGAAATAATTTCAAATCAAATACAAATATGCTCAAACTCTTGAAGGAAAATAGCGTCATAACGAATGGAAAAAANTTCAAACTCTTGAAGGAAAATACCGTCATAACGAATGGAAAAAATGGGGAAACATAGCAGAGAAAGGGAAAGTATTAAACAACCAAATGGAAATTACCAAACTGAAAGCTACACTAACTGAAATAAAAATTGTATTAAATATGTTTAAAAAGCAGAAGACAGTTTCAGAAACTGAAAATGGATTGATAAAATAACACAATCTGAATGAAAGAAAGAAAGAAAAGAAAGAAACAAAGAAACAAAGAAAGAAAGAGGGAAGTAAGGAGGGAAGAAAAGAAGGAGGGATGGAGGGAGGAAGGAAGGGAGGGAGGGAGGGACAAAGGGAGGGAGAGAGGGAGGGAGGGAGGAAGGGAGGAAGGGAGGAAGGGAGGAAGGAAGGAAAGAAGGATATCATATGAGTCAAAAACCTGAGGGAGAATATCAATTCTAACATACATATAATTGGAGTCCCAGAAGGGAAAAGCAAAAAAAAAAAAAAAAAAAAAGTTAAGAAATAATGGGTGAAATTTTCCTAATTTAGAGAAGAATATCAACTTAAAGATTCAAGACTTTCAGTGAACTCCTAGGAGTAAAATACAAAAGAAAAAGAAAATCTTGAAAGTAGCTGGAGAAAAATGACATGTTATATATAGGAAAAGAACAATATAAATGATATTTACCTTCTCGTCAGAAACAGTGGAGGCCAGAGGCAACAAAACAACAGAACATCATTAAAGTGTTGGGGGGAAAGAAACTAGAAATTGGGAATTCTTTATCAAGCAAAAATATTCTTCAAAAGTGAACTTAAAAGCATTTATTTCTTGTCCCATATACTTGCATATCAAGAAATCCTAATTTTTTTTAGGCTGAAGATAAATAACACTAGATGGAGCTATTACAAAGAAAGAAGCGCACTAGAAATGGTAGTTTTAAGAGTTACTAGTAAAGGCAATAATTTTTTCCTTAATTCATTTAAGACATATGACTTTTTTTAAAGATTTTATTTATTT
>NW_023198621.1:6383-6682 GCF_002007445.2 Ailuropoda melanoleuca
CCTCTAGCTCACGTCCATTCAAACTAAAGATCGAGGTGGGACTGAGTTCCAGTTCCTTCCAAGATATGCTTCGAGTCCAATCTTTCAGTCCTCTGGAAGGAGGTGCTCTGGCTCCACGCTTTACCCAGACTCTCATGGCCGGACTCCTGGCATCCAGGCTTAGATCTCCAGGGCACACTGTTCGAGCCTGCTCCCAGGAAGGGGTCGGTACCCAGAGCGGGGGGCAGGGCAGGATGACGTATGTCACGATGGATCCTGCGGGATGGCCAGCATGCCCCCCGGATTCGGCACGGGCTGGC
>NW_023198622.1:0-518 GCF_002007445.2 Ailuropoda melanoleuca
TAGGAATTTCATTTTTAACAGAATAAAAAGATATTTTTAAAAAGAATAAAAAGAGGAATCCTGTCCCAAATCGCTTACCACTTGATAGGGAAGGTAAGATGTATACAAAAATAACAATAAAGCAAAGATCAATTTGTTGATTGACATAAAAGTTACTGAAGGGGTGGTACAATTCAAAGGATGTTCTATTACTTCTGGCCAAGGTGATCAGAAAGAATTCATGTTGAAGGAAGTTCAGGTGTCAGACTGATAAAGTTAAGTGAATCCTGGGATTGAATTGGAAATATCAGCATGAACTCCTCAAGTACTTTATCTTAAATAAGCCTATAAAACAATAACAACAAAGTCTCCTCATTTTTGGCCTGCAAACAATGNGAGGTGATCAGAAAGAATTCATGTTGAAGGAAGTTCAGGTGTCAGACTGATAAAGTTAAGTGAATCCTGGGATTGAATTGGAAATATCAGCATGAACTCCTCAAGTACTTTATCTTAAATAAGCCTATAAAACAATAACAACA
>NW_023198623.1:0-1354 GCF_002007445.2 Ailuropoda melanoleuca
TACATTATTAAAAGATTTTTAAAAATAGTTCCAAGGATAATTATCTTATAACAATGAAATGAAGTATATTTCTTATAGGGAATCACATGCATTTAAAATGTTTGTTTTCAGAAGACTCTGTGTTCACCGAAAGTTGTAAACTCTATTTTCATGAAAGGCTGATTTATTCACCACTATCCTTGTTATTGCCTCATATATGGAAAATAGAGTTAAATGAATGCCCAGGGAAAATCTCACACCGTAAGATGATTATAATAATAAACAAGAAATGACAAAAAAATACATATGAGTTAGGATGCAAAGCAGTAAATTTGGGAGAAAAATAAGATAAACCTAGGGAAATTAGGAGGAAGGAATTACTAAAGAGGAAACAGAAAGTAAGGAATTTTTGTAACTAGAAAGAGCAAATACAGGGGTACCTGGGTGGCACACTTGGTTAGGCATCTGACTCTCGGTTTCAGCTCAGGTCATCATCTCAGGATCGTAAGATCAAGCCCCACCTCGGGCTCCCAGCTAGCGAGGAATCTGCTTGAGTTTCTCTTGCTCCCTCTCCCTCTGCTCCCCCTACCCCCCTCCTTCTAAAATAAATAAATAAATCTTTTTAAAAAGAGCAAATACAAGAATGGATTTTTGAAAACCAACTAAACAGATTAAGTAGCAAGTCCAGCTGTTTTTTTTTTTTTAAAGAGAAAGCAAAAACACACCAAATAGGGAAGGAAGAAATGACCAGATATAGCAGAAATTATTTATATATGCATGTATGTTGTTCTTCTGTTCACATCTATCCAAAAATATATTTGAAAACTTGTATGAAATAGATCAAAACTGACCCTAGAAAAGATGGAAAACTTAAACATACCAAGTAGCACAGAAGTAGCATAGAAGAAAGAAAGTTGTCAAGTGTGTGCCCTCCGTGCAACCCTCCCCAAATCACCAGACACAGGTAATTTCATGGAACTGACAACAACAACATAATAATAATGAAAATTTTCTAATTCTTTTCATAAAGCAAGCATTATATTAAGAAGAAATGTAGTACAAAATAGCAAAAATAGTACAAAAAGGGAAAACTACCCATTTATGAATATCATCGCAAAAATCATAAAATATTAATGAGAATCCAGTAAAGCATTAAAAAAATAATATACCATGACCAAGTGGGGTTTTTCAAGGGATGCAAGGTGATTTGATATTAGAAAATCTGTTTCCAAAAAAAAAGAAAATCGGGTGCCTGCGTGGCCCAGTCAGTTAAGCATCTGCCTTCAGCTCAGGGCATGATCCCCGCATTCTGGGATCGAGCCCCACATCAGGCTCCTCCGCTGGGAGCCTGCTTCTTCCTCTCCCACTCCCCCTG
>NW_023198624.1:0-1134 GCF_002007445.2 Ailuropoda melanoleuca
TTTATCCTAAGTTTTCCTTCTTTAAATAACCAGTCTTACTTTAGTGACATAGGCAGGCCAGGTCTTAGGACCGAGAGGGGTTCCATAGTACCAGCCAAGAGGGTACTTGGCTTCATGCAGAATACAAATCCAGTGTGAGCCAGGAGGAAGTGAAAACAGAGTTTATTGAATAGTGTAAAGGATAGAGTATAGCAGACAGCATCTGGGAGACTTGGAAAGGAGAGGAGGAGGGTAGTCTAGTCTCTCTGTCACTTGGGGTTTGGGGTGTATATTAGAAAGGGGTCCAAGGTCTGTGTTCCTTGAGGAATTCAGGGTAGGGTCTGATCAAAGGTGAGTTTCAGGTGAGTAATAGGTGTTATTTCATAAATCATTGAAGGTATGCCAGCATTGGCCGAAGTTTGTTTGAAGCTAATGTTCTGAACATGTTTGGGATCCAGTTCTTAATCATCAGGTGTTTGGGGACAGGGCCTAGGATGAAATTCAGAGAAGCGATTAACTTTCTTGCTTTCCACTTGGAACAGGAACATAGCTTCTTTGGTTAATTCAGATGTAGGAGGAAATACAGAACATGAGTAAAAGGAACCTAACAGAAAAAAAGCAGAGATGGAGCCTTTCTAAAAATGGAGTTTCCTTCAGTTTCTTTATCTCATCTCCTCACTCTGGGATTTTTACCCTCCTTATTCTTAAGGGGTGTTGAAGGGTGAAGGTCTCCTCTTCTGTAGCTTCTTCAAGATGAAAGGGATTGTAGACTGTGTTTATTGGGAGGCATAAAAATCTTGAACTATCTGATTAGGTGAACGGCTCCTCATCTTAGGTTTTCTGACTCAGAGGTGCCTTTGAGGCCTCCTCATAAGAATAGGATGCTTCCTAGAGAGCATCTGTTCAGATAATTTGTCCAACATGTTTATGCAAAACATGTAGTGATGGTAGTCCCCACAGTAAAGAAGACCGAGCATAATTACTATTGGTATTCGTAAAAGAAGTTTTCTCCACCGAGACCATCCATTTCCACTAAACCAAGAAGAAATTCAGTTATGGAGGGAACTAGAGGAGTCAAACATTGCCTTAACATGTATATGCAGGTCTGTGAAAACTTTGGGTACAATAGCAGAGTTATTTGGGATATATCCACAA
>NW_023198625.1:0-1209 GCF_002007445.2 Ailuropoda melanoleuca
TGTTGAAAGAACAGACAGCAATTAACCTGGACAAAGGAAGACTAAGAAAATACATTATAACTGCCTTTACAGTGTGTTGCTCCCAATAACAATGTTATAAACAAATAGAAGTCATAAGAAGGCAATCTTTGGTTCAACATGAATGTATGTCATATGTTAAAGTGTATTTCAGATGTTAAAATATCGAAATAGGGCAAAACTCAATAATAATGTGCACTGGATCTAGCATGATTGGTGATTGGTCTCCCCGATCTCTCTCTTTTGTCCATAACCTGTTCTTAAATGTAACTGGGAAAATTTCTTGTATTGGGAATGGGAGGGAGTGAGAAGATTAGGAAGTGATAACTACTGGATTCTTTGGGAGTTTCTGACTTCAGTGTACAGTCAGTTGTGTAAAGCATAATCTTCATTCTCTGCTTTTGTGCTTTTGACAGTTCAGGCTGTTTGCAAAACATACTGTTTTCTTAAACTCACAATATAGTGACCTCACATGTTATGCAATTAAAATTTTGGATACCACATACTATGTTATAGTGGAGTTTTAAGGAAATCCCATTAAGATTACTGAAGAGCCCCTATTCTAAGTCCCTTAGTGGACCTCTGCTGCCCAGACTTCTAAACTTCACTCCTGGGACCCCTCAAACTTTTCATGGTCAAGAAACTGCCCAGCAGGTCACCTTGAAGATGCTGCTCCAAAATGAAGTCTGTTATACATTTGTCTAATCTGATTTGTTGATGAATTGTTAAAGATACTGAATAACACCCAAACTCCTATGCATTTCTTTGTTTTTCTTTATGGCACTTACCAAAAGATACTTACTTACCTACTTATTTATTTATTTAGCACCAAAAAGGCATGATCCTGTTCTGTTTGATTTATCACTGTAAATTTAGCACCAAGATGAGATACAGCACAAAGAAGTACACTAAGTAGGTGTTGAATTAATGGACAAGTAAATAAATGAATATATATATCTTCCAAGTAACAGATGACCACGTTNTGAATTAATGGACAAGTAAATAAATGAATATATATATCTTCCAAGTAACAGATGACCACGTTTTAAATAATGTACTATATCTAACATCTGGCAGGGAATTACCAACAAAATTAAATACATACAGTAAATTTAGTTTGGGGTACATTTAATAAACATCATGAACAGACTTAAGATATCAACATTTGCATTTCACTGATATTAAAATTCA
>NW_023198626.1:0-11546 GCF_002007445.2 Ailuropoda melanoleuca
ATTTATTTATTTTTGTCAAGAGCAGTGTTTGATCAATGATCTATGGAAGCAGTCATCGTGGAAGATGACTTAATTTTTGTTATTTTCACCTGCACCTCTGAAGTATGTTATCTACTTTCTGGGCAGATTTGTGCCCAAAGACTTTGTGCCTCTCTGTTAGACTCTTAAGAAAATGGAAAATTGTTGTTGTTCTGAAATAAAAATCAGGCAGCTATTTCTATGCATTTTCTGACTCCTTAAATTGTGCTCAAAGACAACCATATTTCATTGACCTCTGTAAATACTGTTATAGGGTGGTGGGGGGTATGTGATGTATTTCTATAGTAGTATTCTGATGGACCACACCTCACTCAGAATCAAAATGTCTTAAGGGTTAAGTAAAGATGAATATGATAATATCTGAATAGACTAGTTAACAGTGTTATCTTTATGTCTGCAGGAACAAATCAGTGAGTCTGATAAATTAGCCACCATGAGCAACATAACAAAATTCTTGCTCGTGGGATTCCCTGATGATCAGATGCTACAGAGACTTTATGCTGCCTACTTCTCCCTGGTTTACCTGGTGGCACTAATGGGAAACCTCTTCATTATCACCCTCACCACCATTGACCAGCATCTCCAATCCCCCATGTACTTCTTCCTCGAAAATCTGTCTTTGATTGATATCTGTTACATCTCTGTCACTGTCCCCAAATCTGTTATGAACTTTCTGACCAATAGCCATTCCATCTCCTTTGTGGGATGTGCCTCACAGGTTTTCCTTGTTGTTTTCTTTGCTGGCACAGAGTTTGCCCTACTTCTGGTGATGTCCTATGACCGCTATGTTGCCATCTGCTGTCCTTTGCACTATCATGTCATCATGAATAGAGGTTCCTCTGTGCAGATGGTGACAGCATCATGGTTCAGTGGGGGTGTCTATGGATCCATTCATGTTGCAGGTACATTCTCTGTCCATTTCTGTGGTTCCAACATAGTTCACCAATTCTTTTGTGATGTGCCATCACTGCTCACACTGGCTTGCTCTGGGGAACAAATTCTGGAATATGTGTTTATCATTGTTAGTTGTTGTTTTGGATTTATATGTTTTATTTTATTGGTTATATCTTATGTTTACATTTTTTCTACTGTTCTAAGAATCCCATCTGCAAAGGGCAGAGTGAAAAGTCTTTCAACCTGCCTGCCTCACCTTACTGTGGTGACATTGTTCCTCTTTTCTGGGATTATCACATATTTAGCTAAAAATTTTAAATCTTCATCTTCACTGAAAGTGTTGATATCAGTGCTTTACACTGTGTTACCCCCCCAACATGAATCCTCTCATTTACAGCCTGAGAAACTGGGATATGCAAATGGCCTTGGGCAAACTGATAGCTGGGGAAATGTTTAGAACAGTTTTTTAATTTAAATATGTAAAATATCATTAAATGAATTATTTTATTGATAATAATTATTTCAAAAGAGATGCCTTCATTCCCTTTTATAGTCCATAAAATTCAGTAATTTTTTGTCTAACAGAGTGGACTAGTGTTTAGAAAAATTTTAAATAAATTGTTCTCCTCCCTTTTCTGATTTATATCACAAAGTTTTACTACGGTGAATATTCTGAATGATTTAAATTTACCGTAGTGTTCATAAACACATTATGATTGCCCAACATTTTCAGGGAAGTCACACAAAATAGCACATTTTACTATTCCAGGAAATGCACTTCATATTTAAAGTAAAACTGAGGTTGTGTCAATCTTGAAATTTTACATTACAGATTCTTTTTGGTCACACTAATTAAATATTTCTTGGTGGGTTTCAGAAGAGAGCCATCAAAGGAGAGGTAAAATTGCTGTGGCTACTGGTCTTTCAAAAATTAAGAATGTCTGAGGAGGAGGATGACAGCTTTCATATAAAATCCCTTGTTTAAAACAGAATCTCAATAGAAATGCTTCATTTTGTTATAAATAAATTTAAAATCATACAACATTGAAATGATTTTGAATACACATTTCTTAAATTTCTTTTCTTTTGTCCTTTCTTCTTTCAATCATTTTTTCTTTCCAGTTATTTATTGTCTTCCTTCTATTTTTGATTTTTAAATTTATTTATATTTTGTCCTTTCTTAGTCTTCTCTTCAAAAATATTTATTTTTTCTTGTATCTACTCAATTATAAATTTGTCTTAGACTACTTCATATTCTACCTCTCAGATTACCACTTTCCACTCAGGTTGCCTCACTACTAAAAACACATTACTTATACCTTTTTTGTGTGATATTCTTGCTATAGAAGTAAACGTCACTGAATCTCTGAGTCCAAGTGTTGCACTTGCCTATTCAACCTCCCTTCAGGGGATGAAAATGCCTAAACTTGTTACACAAGTATAATAATGTTTTCTTTTAGTTATATACTTTTTTTCCTTTCACCTCTGTGTCATTTTATTGTAATGACTTAAAAAGCATTATTTTTCTAAGCATTTTAAACCAGATTTTGGGATAGAATATTTAAGCAAAAATACTAAATTTTCATATTTATTTTGGATATATCTGATAGTTTTGTATCACTATGTATTCATTTTGCAATTATTTAATTAAAAATTTTAAGGTTTTCTTGGTACTAAACTCAAAATTTTCTGCTATGATCACTCTATTTTTTCCAGTTCTTCTGGTCATTACTTGGTGTAATTTTGAACTCATTCACTCTCTCTTTCAACCATAGAAAACAATTCAAAAATAACTTTCTTTTTAAAAAATACATCTAGGAATTGAGCACTTCTTACAAATTACAATGCTAACAACATGAGTCACNTCATATCAAACAATTCAAAAATAACTTTCTTTCTTTTTAAAAAAATACGTCTAAGAATTGAGCACTTCTACAAATTACAATGCTAACAATATGAGTCACACCCCTATCAACTGTCATTCCAATTTTCTTACAGTCCTGGACAGTGTGTACTGGCTTCCTTTCTTTCATTTAGTGCATTCTAGACTTAGAGCTAAAGGTAGAATTGACACTAATGTCCCCTCAAGTCATAGCAAGGATAAGCAAAACCCAGTATTCTCTGTTGTTACTGCACTCAAATCTAGTGTTCTCAGTGCTCCTGTAGCAAGTATACCTCATCCTTGATGCCTCCTCTTGCTGGAATGCCTTTTTTCCAGATATCTGTTCAGCTTCATCTCCCTTTTTCTAAATATTTCCATTGTTTTGTAAATGCTGAGTGAAACAGAGCTGCATGTGCATATGCATATGTGTGCACGTGTGTGTGCACATTCTTGTCTGTGTTAGTAAAATTTGGCGACTCTAAGTTAAAGTAAACACAAACCAAAGATTTAGTCAACCTAACACACAATGGGGTTAGTTCCCTTAAATACAGATGAATGACAATACAGCACAAATCTAGAACTAGTATGATTTTCTGAATTAGTTAACATCAAATTAATATTTAGTAAGTTTCCTTTGATAGTGGATTTCTGAAATTTTAAAGTTCTATTTGGACAGATGTTGGCCATTTTTATAACCTTGATATTGAGGGGGAAATGTTAACAGCACTGAACCTACAACTCTATACTGACAAATCATGTAATAAATTTAATTAAATATATTTTATACCATTTTGAAAGAAGACTTTTAGCTCTTCTAAACATAGTAACATAAATACTGAACATTGGATTAATTACCTGATTAACAAATCACTTCTCTATTATTATTACATTTAGCTAACATGTGCTCAGATTTTTCTACTAAACACTGCCATAATAATTCTGGTGTTCTTTTCTTTTTCTCTTTCTTTCTTTCTTTCTTTCTTTCTTTCTTTCTTTCTTTCTTCGTTCTTCTTTCTTTCTTTCTCTCTTTCTTTCTTTCTTTCTTTCNCTCTATTATTATTACATTTAGCTAACATGTGCTCAGATTTTTTTTACCAAACACTGCCATAATAATTCTGGTGTTCTTTTCTCTTTCTTTCTTTCTTTCTTTCTTTCTTTCTTTCTTTCTTTCGAGAAATAGAGCATATAGGACAGAGAAGAGCGGAGGGCAGAAGGGCAGAAGAGAGAGAGAAGCTTAAGCAGGCTCCATGCTCAGCAGGAGCCTGAAGTGGGGTTTGATCTCATGACCCTGAGATCATGACCTGAGCTAAAATCAAGAGTCAGAGGCTTACTGTCATTATTAAATGTAAAAATGTTTTCCTTTTGTATGGTTTGTATAATTTAATTGAAAATTTTCTGTCCAGATTCTTTCATCATCATTCTCTTTTTTATTATTTTATTTTATTTTCTTACTTACTTATTTACTTAATTATTTTAGTATTCAACAATTCATTAGTTGTGTGTAACACCCAGTGCTGATTGTATCATGTGCCCTGCTTAATACCCATCACGCAGTTACCCCATCCCCCACCTCCCTCCTTTCTGTAACCTTCAGCTTGTTTCCCAGAGTCCAGAGTTTCTCATGATTTATCTTCCTCTCTGATTTCTTCTCAGTTTTCCCTCCCTTCCCCTATGGTCCTCTGCTATTTCATATATTCCACATATGAGTGAAACCATATGGTATTTGTCTTTCTCTGCTTATTTCACTAAACATAATGCCCTCCAGTTCCTTCCATGTTGATGCAAATGGTAAGTATCCATTCTTTGTAATGGCTGAGTAATATTCCATTGTATATAAAAACCATATCTTCTTTATCCATTTATCTGTTTATCTTCTTTNCATCTGTTGAAGGACATCTTGGCTCCTTCCACAGTTCGGCTATTTTTTAAGGAATCAATTCCATTTACATTAGCACCCAAAACCATAAGATACTTAGGAATAAACCCAACCAAAGAGGTTAAGGATCTATACTTTAGAAACTACAGAACACTTATGAAAGAAATTGAGGAAGAAACAAAGAGATGGAAAAACATTCCATGGTCAGGGATTGGAAGAATAAACATCATTCTCTTTAAAAATTGTTTTCCTTTGTGTTATATGCAACTAATGAATCATTGAACAGTACATAAAAAACTAATGATGTACAGTATGGTGGCTAACTTAACATAATAAAAAAATGTTTTCTTTTAATTTGGAAAGATACCATTGTCAACTAATGATTGAGCAACGATGTGTTCTATTTAGGAAAAGATTTTCCCTTGCAGTTTGCAAATATGTATATATATGTGTATGTATATATATGTATATATATATATATGATGCATCTTAAGTAAAAATGTGCATTAATTTTAAGAATTCAAGTCATCTTCTTTATATTTATTTTTTAAATTATTAAATATTAACTACCAGTTGATTTATAAAGTTATTTGTTACTCAGTCTTTTGAAATTCTATTCAGTTCTTTTCTAATTCATACTATACACGGTCCAAACATTTAGAAATCATTCAAAATCATTCTTTTGTCTAGAAATGTAGTTAACAATTTTAGGATATGCATTCTAGAATAAATATGAGATTTAATGCATTGTTTAATAACTATGAAGCCTACTAGGTTTGTATACCTATGTCTTATCCTATCTTTGACAATTTTTCAACCATTATAGTTTAAAATAATACATCTTCCACTTTTTCTCTCTCTTTCCTTTCTGGGATTCAAACATGCATATATTAGTTCACAAGATGCTAAACTATATGCCTCATAGGCTTTTCATTATTTTTTTCTTATGTTTCAAGGTCTAATAACTTAAAATGATCTGTCTTCATGTTTTATCATTCTTCATTTGCCTCTTAGACTTAGCTGCTGAGTCACTCTAGTGAATTTTTCAATTCATTTATCAGCTTGTCAAATTTAATTGTTCCTTTTAAATATTCCTACCACTTTCCATTTGAATTTAATTGGTTCTTCAGTTTTTCATGGTTTATTGACTTATAATTGACACACAGCAATGTATGGGTTTTAGCTGTATCAAATAATGATTTTACATATGTACATTTTGGGAAATTATTACTACAATGTTTAGTTAACATACATCAACTCACTTAGTTACAAATATTTTTGAGAAATCTTAAGATCTATTCTCTTAGTAAATTTTAAATATACAATACGGTATTCTTAACAACAATCACCATGTTGCATGGCACATAACAAAACATATTTATATTATAACTAAGTTTGTACCTCTTGAAAACCTTCACCTATTTTGGTCATGCCACACTCCTGTCCTCTAACACCAATCCATTTTCTATAAGTGTAGCTTTTTTGGATTCCACATATAAGTCGTATCATATATAATGTGTCTTTCTTTCACTTCACTTAGCATAACACTCTCAAATTTTACCCACATAGGCACAGAAGTCAGAATTTCCTTCATTTTTTTATGTCTGAATAATATCTTATCTTATTTCTATTTATTTATTTATTTTTATTTATATGCACATTACCTTTATCCATTTAGCTCTTGAAGGGCACTGAGTTGTTTCCATGGTTTGACTTGTAAATAATGCCACAATTAGTGGGGCAGAACACATACNGAGAACACATACTGCTTTTGAGATGGTGATTTTCTTTCCTTTAGTTATTCACTCATAAGTGGAACTCCTGGATTATTCCACATATGAGTGGTAGTTCTATTAATTTTTTGAGAAACATCATATTATTTTTCATAGTCACTGCACCAATTTAAATTTACACTAACAATGTCCAAATGTTCCCTTCCCCCTCATATTCATACTAACTCTTCTTATTCCCTATCTTTTTGGTGGTAGAAATTGTAAAAAATGTGAAGTGATATTTTATTGTGATTTGATTTGCATTTCTCTAATTATTAATGTTGAGCATCTTCTCATGTCCTTGTTGGACATTTGTACATCTTCATTGGAAATAGGTCTATTCAATTATACTATCCATTTGCAATTGGATTGTTTTTTTTTTTTTTGCTTTGCAGTTGTATAATTTCTTTATAAATCCAAAATATATAACAACTTTTTCTCAGATTTATGATGTGCAACTATTTCTACCATTTTGTAGGACATTCTTTCATTTTGTTGATTGTTTCCTTGCCATGCAAAATCTTTTTAGTTTTATGTAGTCCAACATATTTATGTTTGTTGTATATTTCCAAAAAAAATATTACCAAGATCAGTGTCAAGTATTTTACTCCTTAAGTTTTCTTTTAGGAGTTTTGTGGTTTCAGGTCTTCTGTTAAGTCTTTGATCCATTTCAAGTTAATTTTTGTGGCTATTGAAAGACAAGAGTGCTAGGTAATTTTTGCATGTGGTTGTCCTATTTTTCCAAAGCCATTTATTAAAAAGATTATATTTCCTCATTGTGTACTTTAAGTGTAGGTATGTTTCTGGACTATTTATTTTGTTCTGTTAATGTATTGTCTTTTTATGCTGAATCTATACTGTTTTGATAACTAGAATTTGTAGTATAGTTTTAAATTTAAAAATATGATGCCTTTAGCTTTATCCTCTCTCAAGATCTTTTTGGATATTCAGGGTCTTTTGTGGTTTCATTAAAAATTAATGATTGTTTTATTTCTGTGCAAGATGACATTTCAAAATTTTTAAAATTTTATTTATTTATCTGAGGGAGAGAGAGAGAGCGTGTGAGAGAGCACAAGCAGGGTATGGGGAAAGGGAGAAACAGGCTCCCTGCCAAGCAGGGATCCCAACATGGGACTTGATGCCAAGACCTGGGATCATGACCCCAGCTGAAGGCAGATGCCCAGCTGACTGAGCTGCCCAGGTGCCCCAATGACATTGAAATTTTGACAGTAATTGTATTGAGTGTATAAATTGCTTTGACTATGGACATTTTACCAATAATAATACTTTCAATTCATGAACATAGAATAACTTTTATTTATGTTTGATTCAACTTCTTGTATCAATGTCATAGTTGTCAGTATACAGGTTTCTCAGTTCCTTGTTTAAATTTATTCCTATGTATCTTATTCTTTTTGATTCNGCAGTCCTTGCTTAAATTTATTCCTATGTATCTTATTCTTTTTGATTCAATTATGAAATTGTTTTATTAATTTCTCTCTCAGTTCATCATTTGGGTATAGATACACAACAAATTTTCATATATTTATTGTACCTTGTAATTTAACTAAATTTAATTACCAGTATTTAGTAGAATCTTTAGAGTTTTCTATACTAATATCATGTTATTTCAAATAGTGTAAGTCTACTTCCTTCCTCACTTAGATACTTTTATCTTTTCTTGCAAATTCCTTGTGCAAAACTGCCAGTTTATTCATGTTGAATAAAAGTGGTGAGACTGGTGAATATGATGTAAGCTGAACCCTTATAAAATATGACCTTTATTATTTACAGGAATATTCCTTCTATACCAAATTCATTGGTTTTTTATCACAAATGGATGTTGACTTTTGTCAAATTTTTCTGCATCTGTTGAGATAATCATATGATTTTATTGTTCATTGTATTAATGTGGTGTATTACATTGATTGATGTGTGGATACTGAATCNCGATTGATGTGTGGATACTGACTCATCCTCGTATCCTTGGAATACATACCACTTGATCATGTGTATGATCCTTTTAATGCACTGCTGAAGTATTTGTTAATATTTGATTGACATTTATCAGGGATATTTGTTTATATTTTTATTTTTTTGAACAGTCTTTGCTTTTGGTATCAGGTTGATGCTGGTCTTGTTAAATCAAAGTGTTCCCTCTTTTTCTATTTGTTTATTTGTTTGTTTAGGAACTGTTTGAGAAAGATTGGTATTAATTCTTTCTAAGTATTCTATTAAATTCACCAGGGAAGCCCTCTGATCTTGGATTTTTTTTTTTTTTGGAAGTTTCTGATTATTGATTTAATCTAAGTATTAATTGGACCATTCAGATTTTCTATTTCTTCATATTTAGTTGGTAAGTTTTTAGTGTGCTTCCTTTGGCTCCCATTTGCATTGAATATATATTTTATTATCCCTTTATTTTCGGTGTGTGTGTGTTCTGAAAGCAAATGTAAATCTCTCATAGGCATAATATAGATGGGTCATTTCTAAAAATACAACTACTTTCTATCTTTTGATTGGATAATTTATTCCATTTAAAAGCCAATGATTTAGCTGCATTGTCCACAATAGCCAAATCATGGAAGGAGCCGAGATGCCCTTCAACAGATGACTGGATTAAGAAGCTGTGGTCCATATATACAATGGAATATTACTCAGCTATCAGAAAGAACGAATTCTCAACATTTGCTGCAACATGGACGGCACTGGAGGAGATAATGCTAAGTGAAATAAGTCAAGCAGAGAAAGACAATTATCATATGATTTCTCTCATCTATGGAACATAAGAACTAGGATGATCGGTAGGGGAAGAAAGGGATAAAGAAAAGGGGGGTAATCAGAAGGGGGAATGAAACATGAGAGACTATGGACTATGAGAAACAAACTGAAGACTTCAGAGGGGAGGGGGTGGGGGAATGGGATAGACTGGTGATGGGTAGTAAGGAGGGCACGTATTGCATGGTGCACTGGGTGTTATACGCAACTAATGAAGCATCAAACTTTACATCGGAATCTGGGGATGTACTGTATGGTGATTAACATAATATAATAAAATAAAATAAAAAAAATTAAAAAAAGCCAATGATTATGAATACATAGGAAATTAGTATTGCCATTTTCCTAATTATTTTCTGGCTGTTTTGTAATCCCTTTGTAGGTGTCTTCTCTTGATTCTTTCCTTTGTGATCTGATAATTTTCTGTCACTGTGTGCTTCAATTCTCTCTTTATCTTTTCTGTTTTAATGTAGCTCTTTGTTTTGTGGTCACCATGAATATATATATGTACACATTAATATACATTAAGTTGATGAGAGGTTCAATCCCGGGACCCCAGAATCATGACCTGAGCTGAAGGCAGATGCTGGACCAACTGAGCCACCCTTACGCAGTCCATTTTAAACTAATAACAACATAACTTTGAATGGATACTAAAGCACTGCACTTTTATTCTCTTCCCCATATTTTATTTTTTGTCATAATTTGCATTTTTTAAATTCACTCTTATTTTTTGTTATGATATGAATGTTTTTATTGTCTTTATCTATTAGAAAAAACATAATTTTAGTTATTTTAATACTTCTGTCATTTAAACTTCAAACTGGATTTATATTTGACATACCTACAACCATTATAACATTAGAATATTTTAAATTTAACTATATATTTTTTACCCAGTGAAATTTATACTTTTATGTGTTTTTCTGTTACTAATTAGTGCCCATTTTTTTTGGCATGGAAAATGTTCTTTAATATTTCTCATAAGGCTGTTCTAGTGGTGATGAGATCCTANGGTGATGAGTTCCTACAGGTTTCATTGTCTAGAAACTTCTTTATTTCTCCCTCAATTTTGAAGGGAAACTTTTCCAGGTAGTGTACTTTCGGTTTGTAGTTTTGTTTGTTTTTTCCAACATGTTGATAAGATCACATCACTCCCTTCTGACTGGTCTGCAAATTTTTTGCTGAAAAGTCTGCTATAAACTTTTGGAGTTTTCTTTGTATATAACAAGTTTTTTGTTTGTTGGTTTGTTTGTTTGTTGCTGTTGTTTTTCTTGCTGATTTTAAGATTACTTCCTTATATTTACCTTTTGACAATTTGATTATAATATGTGTCATTGTGAGTATCTTTAGATTTGTCTTTTTTGGAATTCTTTGTGCTTCCTGGACCTGGATGTCTGTTTTTTCACAGCTCAGGGAACTTTTCAGCCATTATTTCTCCAAATAAATTTTCTGATCCTTTCTTATATATCTTCTCCTTCTGAGATCCCTAATGTGACTATCACTCCACTTGGTGGTGTAGGTGTAAGGCCTTAAATCATGATATCACATTTTTTTTCCTTTTTTTTNGGCCTTAAATTATGATATCACATTTTTTCCTTTTTTTTTCTTTGTGCTCCTCTCATTGATGAGTTCTTCTATGCTATCTTTGAGTTTAATAATATTTCTTTCTGCTTCACTAGCATCCTGTTGAACTCTTCTATTGAATTTTTCAGTTCAGTTGTATTTTTCAGCTCTGTTTAGTACTTCTTTGTTTGGTATTTTGTATTTTTTTTTTAAATCTCTGTTGAAATTCTTACTTTGTTTTGCATTGTTCTCCTAGCCTTTTTGGCATCTCTATGACAATTATTTTGAACTGTTTATAGATAAATCACTTATCTCTGTTTCATTAATGTCTGTTTCAGGGGTTTTATACTTTTTTTAGAAAAACACATTTTTCCCCATTGCCTTGACTCACAGTGTTGGCTCTGATCATTAGATTAAAGACCCACCTCTTTCAATATTTATGAATTGGTCTAAGGTAGGAGGTAAGCCTAATTATTCAGCTCAGCCCTGGTTCTTGGTTTTTCCTCAAACATTTGTAATTGTCCAATAAGGCCTTTTTTTTTGTTCTTAGTGTTTCCCAGAAGTTGAAGGTGNTGTTGGCTCTGATCATTAGATTAAAGACCCACCTCTTTCAATATTTATGAATTGGTCTAAGGTAGGAGGTAAGCCTAATTATTCAGCTCAGCCCTGGTTCTTGGTTTTTCCTCAAACATTTGTAATTGTCCAATAAGGCCTTTTTTTTTGTTCTTAGTGTTTCCCA
>NW_023198627.1:0-590 GCF_002007445.2 Ailuropoda melanoleuca
CCTCCTCTCCGTCGTCAGCACGAAGAGGCTGAGTCTCAGGAAGATTGCACTCTTCACTTGAAGTCCTGAGTCGCTTCGTTGTTCCGTTTGTCATTGTCACCCATCTTGACAGTTAACCTTTCCACGGATTCTTGCCTTCCTGTCCCCATCCAGGTCTGGCTGTGGCCACACCCTAGGGCCACTGGGGTGTAGGGATTCTCAGTGGAGCTTGGTGGCATTCAGTTAATCAAGTATATGCTGACTCACCCTGCTGAATCCTTTGTTCTCTCCTGGGCTTTTGGATTTACTGAGAGTAGCGAGAATGCGGTCTTCCTGGGTCTGTGGATGGCTGAGGCCACACACTTGGGGGCAGGAGAGCCAGATGGCACTGGATGCCCAGTGGACATTCACACGTGGCACGTGCACATAATTAACCATGCAACTCAGGNGCAACTCAGGTGACATAGTTCTCATTTTAAGGTCAGTCAGTGACTAGGTCAACACTCTGACTACTAGACTGAGCTCCATAGGACGACTGCGGGCCCCACCTTCCAGGAGGCTGTGTATCCGAGAAATTCATTGTCCCTTTTGGGGACACAAGCTCAGATGGT
>NW_023198628.1:0-622 GCF_002007445.2 Ailuropoda melanoleuca
GTACAGGCAACAAGAAGCCCTATTAATTAAAGCTGGACAGAAATTGGGAGGACTGCTCTACCTTTCTTTTAAAATAAATAAAACAAAGTTTTGCGTTAGGTTTTACCAATTCTTCCTCTTGGAATGTGCTAATGAATATAGTCATTTTTCTAGTTCTGACACAATCCCATTCATATGCTAGTGTCACAGGATAGAAGATTAAGGTGATGAGGTGAGGTCAAGAAGAATGGGTTTATTTGATCAAAGAATTAAACAAATCCATACTTCCTTTATTCTCTGGACTAATTATCTCAATTGGATTGAAAGCGGAGCTGTTCATAAAACTGACAAAAATCAATGTCAAGAATATTTAAAGAACCCCTAACAATNACCCCTAACAATTAGCCCATGAGCAGAGCACAGTCGACCAATAGAACAATGGCAAATAAAATGAACAGATACAGCAGAAAGGAGGAAGCACATATAAAGAGATGTCCTATAGATTTCAAGTTAAGACTATAACTACATAGCATTTTATGCAATTTGAATCAATCTGTAAAAATTAAAATGTGTGATACCACTAAGTATTGGAGACGATGTGATTCCTCTGTATCGTTATACAATGTCAGTGAGAGTATAAATA
>NW_023198629.1:0-1731 GCF_002007445.2 Ailuropoda melanoleuca
TTATTATATTATGTTAGTCACCATACAGTACATCCCTGGTTTCTGATGTAAGTTCAATGATTCATTAGTTGTGTATAACACCCAGTGCACCATGCTATACGTGCCCTCTTTACTACCCATCACCAGTCTTTCCCATTCCCCAACCCCCCTTCCCTCTGAAGCCCTCGGTTTGTTTCTCAGAGTCCATAGTCTCTCATGCTTCATTCCCCCTTCTGATTAACCACCCTTTCTTTTTCCCTTTCTTCCCCTACCGATCTTCCTAGTTCTTAAGTTCCATAGATGAGAGAAATATATGATAAGTGTCTTTCTCTGCTTGACTTATTTCACTTAGCATTATCTCCTCCAGTGCCGTCGATGCTGCAGCAAATGTTGAGAATTCTTTCTTTCTGATAGCTGAGTAATATTCCATTGTATATATGGACCAGAGCTTCTTAATCCAGTCATCTGTTGAAGGGAATCTTGGTTCCTTCCACGATTTAGCTATTGTGGACAATGCTGCTATGAACATTGGGGTGCATATGGCCCTTCTCTTCACTACGTCTGTATCTTCGGGGTAAATACCTAGTAGTGCAATGGCTGGGTAATAGGGTAGCTCAATTTATAACTTATAAGGGACCTCCACACTGTTTTCCAGAGTGGCTCTACCAACTTGCATTCCCACCAACAATGTAGGAGGGATCCCCTTTCTCCACATCCTCTCCAACAATTGTTGTTTCTTGCCTTGTCAATTTTTGCCATTCTAACTGGCGTAAGGTGGTATCTCAGTGTGGTTTTGATTTGAATTTCCCTGATGGCTAATGATTTTGAACATTTTTTCATGTGTCTGTTAGCCATTTGTATGTCTTCATTGGAAAAGTGTCTGTTCATATCTTCTGCCCATTTTATGATTTGTTTATTTGTTTCTCGTGTATTGAGTTTGAGAAGTTCTTTGTAGATCTTGGATACCAGTCNTGTTTGAGAAGATCTTTGTAGATCTTGGATACCAGTTTATCTGTAGTGTCCCTTGCAAATATATTCTCCCATTCCGTGGGCTGCCTCTTAGTTTTTTTGACTGTTTCCTTGGCTGTGCAGAAGCTCTTTATCCTGATAAAGTCCCATAAGTTCATTTTATCTTTTATTTCTCTTGCCTTTGGCGATGTGTCGTGAAAAAGGTTGCTCTGGCCGATGTCATAGAAGTTGTTGCCTATGTTCTCCTCTAGAATTTTGATGGATTCCTGTCTCACATTGAGGTCTTTCATCCATTTGGAGTTTATTTTTGTGTATGGTGTGAGAGAGTGGTCAAGTTTCATTCTTTTGCATGTAGCTGTCCAATTTTCCCAGCACCATTTATTGAAGAGACTGTCTTTTTTCCACCGGATGTTTTTTCCTGCTTTATCAAAGATTAGTTGCCCAAAGAGCCGAGGGTCCATTTCTGGGTTCTCTATTCTGTTCCATTGGTCGATGTGTCTGTTTTTGTGCCAGTACCATGCTGTCTTTGTGATCACAGCTTTGTAGTACAGCTCGAAATCCGGCATTGTGATGCCCCCAGCTTTGTTTTTCCTTTTCAACAGTTCCTTGGAGATTCGGGGCCTTTTCTGGTTCCATACAAATTTAAGGACTATTTGTTCCAGTTCTTTGAAAAATGTCCTCGGTATTTTGATCGNATATTTATCTCGATGAAGTTCCACAAGTTCATTTTATCTTTTGTTTCTCTTGCCTTTGGAGATGTGTCATGAAAAAGGTTGCTCTGGC